>NW_006922921.1:25832-27483 GCF_000298275.1 Orycteropus afer afer | reverse complement strand
AAGGGAGTTGGAGAGGAGGCATAGGGAAGAAGCCCTTTGTGTTCCTGAATTTTAATTTCTCAATTGCAAAGTAGCTTGGCACCCACAAAGCTGGAGGATGCAATTCAGCAAGCCAACACTGGCTTCAGAAAACAAATCCTGAGCCCTGTTCATTGCTTTGTGAATCAAGATCATATGACTTACTTGAGTGAGGAAAGCAAATTTTCCCTTTTCTTTGAAAATGGAATTAAGTCTTCTTTTTCTGATTTTTCTGCAGTGATTTTAAATACATGCTCATTGCCAAAAATTCAGATAATATAGAAAAGTGGAAAGTAAAAATTGGTCACACAAAGATACAGACCACTGTCAACATTTTATGTATACCTACATCTATCTTGACAAGAACGAAACCATGTTATAGGTAGTGAAAACTAAATTCTCTTGCTGGGTCATTCTCATCTCCAGCCAGATGTCAGTGGGACTAGAAGGAACATTCAGGGGCTTCGAGTAAGGAAAGGGAGAGTCACACTGCAAAATTTGCCACTTCAAATTTCAAGGCTGGATGTTCTTTCCAGCTCAAGCTGTGTCTGCCCAACCCACCTCTTGGCAACTGTGGAGGACACACTTGCCAACTCTTCTGAAATATGAAGCCACCTCTATTCAGAATGCAAATCTGATTCTTTCTATGAAACATTACATCTCTTCTTTTAAAAACCTAACAGAACACTTTTCACCATGCAGGGCTAAGGGGCAAGAACAGGAAGGAAGGAACATTTGCAAGTGTTAAAATGGAGCTTGATAAGCAAAGAGAAAATAATTTCCTGCTTTCCTTTCTTGACTATAAACCCAAATTCAAACCAATCGCCATGAAGTCATCTCTAACTCATGGCGACTTCATGTGTGTCAGAGTAGAACTGTGCTCCATAGGGTTTTCAATGGGTGATTTTTGCAAGTAGGCTATGAGGCCTTCTGAGGTGCCTCTGGGTTCACTTGAACCTCCAATCTTTTAGTTAGTATCCAAGCACTTAGCTGTCTGAGCCATGAACGTATTTCTTGACTATGTTGTTTTTAGGTGCCATTGAGTTGGTTTAGAATCACAGCGACACTGCGTACAACAGAACCAAACACTTCCCAGTCCTACACCAGCCTCACAATCATTGCGGTGCTTTGAACCCATTGTTGCAGCCACTGTGTCAATCCATCTCATTGAGGGTCTTCTCCACTGTTGTTGGCTCTCTGCCAAGGATAATATCTTTCTCCAAGGACTGGTCCCTTCTAATAAAATGACCAAAGTATGAGAGATGAAGTCGGGCAATTCTTGCTTCTAAGGAGCATTCTGGCTATATTTCTTCGAACACAGCATTTGTTGGTTCTGCTGGCCAAACCAAAACCAAACTCACTGCCGTCAAGTCAGATCCGACTCATAGTGAACCCTCCTTGGGTTCTGAGGCGATAACACTATGGAAGTAGATTGCTCCATCTTCCTTCCAAGGAGAGGCTGGTGGGTTTGAACCGCCAGCCTTCTGGTTAGCAGTCAAATGCGTTAGGCACTACATCAGCAGAGCTCCTGGCAGTCCATGGTATATTCAGTATTCTTAGCCAAAACCACAATTCAAATGCATTAATTCTTCTTTGGTCTTCCTTATTTGTTGTCCAGCTTTCACATGCATAT
>NW_006922921.1:8861-9451 GCF_000298275.1 Orycteropus afer afer | reverse complement strand
CTACATCTGTGGCAAGAGGTGATGAAGAAGCTCAATATCTTCAGCCAAAACAAGGCCAGGAGCTGATTGTGGAACAGACCATCAACTGCTCATATGCAAGTTCAATTTGAAATTGAAAAAAATTAAAACAATTCCATGAGAGCCAAAATATGACCTTGAATATATCCCTCCTGAATTTAGAGACCATCTAAAGAATAGATTTGATGCATTGAACACCAATGACATAAAACCAAAGGAATTGTGGGATGGCATCAAGAACATCATCCATGAAGAAAGCAAGAGGCCATTAAGAAGACAAGAAAGGAAGAAAAGACCAAAATGGATGTCAGAAGAGACTCTGAAACTTGCCCTTGAGCAGTGAGTAGCTAAAGCAAATGGGAGAAATGACAAGATAAAAAGCTAAACAGAAGATTTCAAAGAGCAGCTTGAGCAGACAAAGCCAATTATTATAACGAAATGTGCAAAGACCTGAAGTTAGGCAACCAAAAGGGAAGAACACACTAGGCATTTCTCAAGCTGAAAGAACTGAGGAAAAAATTTAAGCCTCGAGTTGCAATACTGAAAGATTCTATGGGCAAAATATTGAATGA
>NW_006922921.1:4587-6371 GCF_000298275.1 Orycteropus afer afer | reverse complement strand
AGGAAGACAAAATCACCATCAGCAGCCCAAGGCCTGTTCTTATGAGGCCAGACATGCCACCAGTCTCCAACCCTCTTACTAACCTTGCAACCAACCATTTCTCTACCTGTTTGCACCCAATACCTCTTTGCTGGGTTCAGTAATTCACTGCAGTGGCCACATAGAACTCACAGATTATGAGGTTTAATAGGGAAGCAACAAGCTACAATTCAAGTTCAGGAATGCACTCAGTCTCTCTCAGCCAATCTCTCACAGTAGCATGTCTCTCTCAGCAGTGCATATCTCTCACATCTCTCTCTCAGCAGTGTGTCTCTCTCATGTCTCTCAGAAGCACATTTCTCTCAGCAGCATGTCATTCTCAGCTGGCAGTCAGACTCCTTCTGCCTCTAGGAGGGCTCCTTTTGAGCCTGGCGTAATGATCAAACTAACCAATTGCAACATCAGAATTTTATACACCTGAGAGAGACAGCAAACTTCCCAGAAGATTGCTTTGTGTTGCTCCAGGTGGATGACTTTAATAAGCTACTCAATTACTCACAGCAAAGTGGGAATTACAAATACTATGGCTAGAAAAGCCATATCATGTAATTTACTACACCACAGGCCACCCCCTGGCTTTTCTAGCCATTATACCTTTTATACTTCAAAAAATTAGCATCTCTTTCACCATCAGGTTAAGAATAACCATACCCATGAAAGCATGTAAGCCAGATACTTCATGCTTTTATCTCCCCCCATTTTAGATAGCCAATTTCTAATTTGCCCATCCCTATCTAACTAGTACTCTGAGGAGACAATCATGTTCCTTTCTCTCTGGAGAATCTTCTGTTCTGCTTGCAAACTTTGGGCATCTGCATCCATAAACAATCAAAGTCCAGCCCAGTGCAAGCCATCGAATTGCAGCAACTTAACACTAGCTCAGTGTCAAACATCTTCCTCTTCATTTGTTCAGGTTCTGGTCAGCTCATCCCTAGCCATCCCAGCTAGGTCATGGGTCACACTCTTCCCTTCACTTCAGACCAGCCAGCACCTTCTCTCTCATATCCTCAGTCCTCAGGGAGTATTTCAATGCTGGTAGGCTCACAACTGCTTGCCCTTCAGCCCAGCCAGCCCTTCCTCTCATCCCTCACCTCTGTAGCCTAGGTCAAAGAGTACCAAACGCAGCCTGTTTCTTCATTGGTGTACTTCCCCCATTTCCACTGAAGTGGACCCAGGTGGTCACAGGCAAGCAGCATACTAGCCTAATACTCGCTGGCTTCCTTAAACTTTCAGTCCTGGGAGGGATTTCTCTCAGAGGCCATGACTTTCCTGCCTGGATGCACCCAAAGCCTAATTGCTTGCCGGAAATCAAAAAAACCAAACAGTCATTTTTTCCTCTGTAGGTCCTTTCTTCAAATGCAAATCTTCCATTCTCTCAGTAGTTCTAGATGGGTCTTTTCAAATGTAAATTTACTTACTCAGCAGGTTCTGGCTGGGGCTCAGGTTTTCTACCTAAGCTCCCTATACTCTACACACAGGGTTTGAAACAAAAGCCTGTGTTTCTCTTGAGCAAATTCTATTTCACTTTTAACATATCCAATCAAGTATCAGCTGAAGGCGGACTTACATGCTCTCGGTTATCCATACCCATAATCATTTCTAATGTACAAGTAGGTAAGAGAGCATTCAATACCCGTAGTACATTCAGATAAACACATAATCCTTTTTAAGACATTCCAGTTTCATCTCTTCACTTTGATTATCTTCCCATTTTATGTATATGGCCTTGGATCTTTGGCTGGGGT
>NW_006922921.1:1728-4389 GCF_000298275.1 Orycteropus afer afer | reverse complement strand
CACTGCAACGAATCCCACTTTTGACACCAACTGCTAAAGGGGCAGGGATGTGGCATCTTCTGAACTCCTCTAACTACACAAGAGAAAGACAGAATCATCAGCAGCAGCCAAAGACCTGTTATGAGGCCAGACCTGCTGCCACCCTCCAATCATCTTACTAACCTTGTCACCAACTATTCCTCCTGTGGCACCCACCACCTCTCTGCTGGGTTTGATAATTCACTGAAGTGGCCACACAGAACTCACAGATTTTGGGGTTTATCAGGGAAGCAACAGCTACAATTCAAGTTCAGGAACCTGCTCAATCTCTCTCAGCCGACTGCCTCTCATCCAATACTCTTTCTGAGTAGCACATCTCTCAGCAATGTGTATCTCTTATGTCTCTCTCAGCAGCATGTCTCTGTCACATCTCTCAGCAGTGTGTTTCTCTCAGCAGCACATCTTTCTCAGCCAGCAGTCAGAGAGATTCCTTCTGCCTTTCAGGGGGCTTCTTTTGAGCCTGGCAAACTAACCAATCCCAACATCAGAATTCTATGCACCTGAGAGAGAGCGAACTTCCCAGAAGATTGCTTTGTATTGTTCCAGGTGGATGACTTTAACAATCAGCTACTGAGTTACTCACAGCAAAACGAGAGTTATAAATACTATGGCTAGAAAAGCTATATCATATAATTTACTACACCACACCAAGCATGATGTTTTTCTCCAGGTAATTGGTCCCTTGTGATAACATGTCCAAAGTAACACTTCTAAGGTGGATTCCGACTGTACTTCTTCCAAGATGGAGTTATTTGCTCTTCTGGCAGTCCACTGTATATTCACTATTCTTTGCCAACACCATAATTCAAGTGCCTCAAATTTTCTCTAGTCTTCCTTTTTCATTGTCCAGCTTTTGCATACATATGGGGCAATTGAAAACACCATGGCTATCATCAGACACACCTTAGTCCTCAAAGTGACATCTTTGCCTTTTAACACTTTAAAGAGATCCTTTGTAACAGATTTTCTCGATGTAATACGTTATTTGATTTCTTGATTGCAGCTTCTGTGATGTTGATTGTGGAACCAAGTAAAATGAAGTCCTTGACAACTTCAGTATTTTCTCCATTTATCATGATGTTCTTTATTGATCTAGTTGTGAGGATTTTTGTTTTCTTTGTGTTGAGGTGTAATCCAAACTGAAGACTGTAGTCTTTGATCTTGCTCCGTAAGTGCTTCAAGTCTTCTTGGCTTTCAGCAAGCAAGGTTGTGTCATCTGCATATCACAGGTTGTCAATGAGTCTTCCTCCAATCCTAGAGCTGCGTTCTTCTTCATATAATCCTTCTTCTTCTATTATTTGCTCAGTATACAGATTGAATAAGTATGGTGAAAAGATACAACACTGACACATAGCTTTCTGGATTTTAAACTGTGCAGTATCCCCTTTCTGTGCAAGTCATTGCCTCTTGGTCTGTGTTCAGGCTCCTCATGAACACAATTAAGTGTTCTGCAATTCCTATTCTTTGCAATGTTATCTATAATTTATCATGGTTCACACATTCAAATACCTTTGGATAGTCAATAAAAACAACTAAATATCTTTCTGCTATTCTGCTTTCAGCCTCATTTTACAGGTAAAGAACTAAAGCTCAAAGGTGTTATGTTACCTGCCTAATGTCATACTTAGTAAGTGGCAAAACTGATAGTCAATTTCAAAGGTGAGGTGCTGAATCTCCCAATAGAGTGTGCCTTTGAAATGGACTCTCTTCTTTCTAGTGTGAGGATTTGACATCATTTGCACAAAGTAGCAAACGATCCCATCTGCTAAGGTTTATATAAACATTTTTCTTTTCCAACAAGGAATGCGTAAACATATAAGAAATTGAAATATATTAAATGAGCCTGATATGCTGCAATGCAGATAGTATTTTATATGGTGAAGTTTTCTCTAAGCTTAGCATTTTCTTATTACAAGGTCAATACAATGATTAATGGTTTATGCAGAAGGTAGAAAATGATCATTTTCTTTGCAGTTGTATGGAGGATATTGCATCCAATATAATTTATTTCCTATTTGGGTCCTTGCTGTGGTTTTTCTTGGGTTTTAATTTTTGTTTATCTCCATCCTCTCCACCCCTAGCCTCTTTATGTCCTATAATCATGGCCAGTTAGGCTGCAGAACTACTCCAGTTGTATTCAATTAATTCCCTCCAGGATTGAAAAAATGTGCCTATTCCTGAATTCTAACAGTTTTTGCAAACCTCAAATGCAATATGAGAAAACTTTTGGATGTCAACCTTTCATGAAAAAGAAATCGACAATATAGCTTGTATTTAGGTAAAGGATATGTGTTTATATTTTAACTTAAGCAGTAAAGGAGGACTCCAGGCTTCTTTTTAAAATTTTAAGACATTGGTTTTCAGCATCAGAGAAAATATAAATTGAAAGTTGTTATAAAATAATGGATTTTTTTTTTCCATTTAAAGCTAGGCTCAAAGTTTAGAGCAAAAGTGTAATTTTTGGGGCTAAAATATTTTTTCTCTGAGTAGAATATGCCTTCTTGTTTGATAGAAACTTCATGAAAATGTTCTAATTGTGAAACAACACCAGACAAATGGTATTTAGGAAAAGAAAATGCTGAGCATGGAATTGCAAAACTAGAAAAGGGTCTATGAGAATAT
>NW_006922921.1:0-598 GCF_000298275.1 Orycteropus afer afer | reverse complement strand
CCAATTTAAGGGTTTTATTTTTCTTTCCCCCTTTTTTTTTTCTCATGACTAACCCCATTCCTTGTTTTTCTTTTTGCATTATTCCTATTTTTTTCTTCATTTATTATTCCCCTTCCCTACTTTTTTTTTTCTTCTTACTGCCTTATCCCCAGATATTGCAGATTTGCTTGTTTTTCCTTCTTTTTTTCCCTTTTCTCTTTTTTTGGTTACTGTTCCTGTGTGAATACATGGTGTATTTTTCATTGATGGGCTTTTAGTTTTTTGATGGTTATTAAATTCTAATTTGTGTCTAACTGAGTGGGAGACAACAACAATCCTCATAAGACACAACTACACCCACACCTCCTACGACTTCACTTACTGAGTGAGAGCCACTTCTTCCTTCTCCACCAATGGACCAATGATAAAAAACCACCAAGGAGAGCCTGAACCACCCTTGGCTGCTCTTCATAAACAGTTAACAGAGATCTAAATACAACAACGTCACAATGCCCTGGAAACAACAGACCATCACAGTCCACACAAAGAAGTAGGATAAAGTGTAGAAACAAGGGAGCAGGATACAGACCCAGAACACATCCCTGAGGAAGAAGCAGCA
>NW_006922920.1:128573-129336 GCF_000298275.1 Orycteropus afer afer | reverse complement strand
TTATTCTGCAGTCATATGCATAAGCAAACACTAAAACCAAACTCAGTGCCATTGAGATGGTTCTGACGTACAGCAACCCCCATTGGGTTTCTAAGGTGATATCTCTATGGCAGTAGATTGCCCAGTCTTCCCTCTGAGCAGGGCCTGGTGGGTTTGAACTGCCAGCCTTCTTGTTAGCAGTCAATTGTCTTAGGCACTACACCACCAGAGCTCCCATATGCATAAGAAAAAAACAACAAAACACCTCACTGCTGTCAAGTCAACTCCTACTCACAGTGATCTCTCCTTGGATTTCTGAGGCGGTATCACTATGGAAGTAGATTTCCAATCTTCCTTCCGAGCAGTGGCTGGTGGGTTTGATCTGCCAGCCTTCTGGTTAGCAGTCTAGCGCCTAAGCACTATGCCACCAGAGCTCCTATATGCATAAGAGGCTATTGAAAAGACAATTGCTTGGAGGCAATTAAGACAATTGCTTCATCTCCACCAGGTCCCTATGATCACATCCCTTTAAATAACAATTGCATGTATTAATCCCTGTCTCAGACTGTGAAATCCACTAGGACACCAATCTAATCACCAAAAGATAGGCAAGGGTGAGGCACAGGAAAGTAACTCACTTGATGTCCACAGCCTTCCCCAATTCCAGATGCTGCCTCCTTACCTGACTTTGGGTAACTGAGTGTAATCATGTCTCCATCCCTCACCACAAATTCATCTCTGACTGATCTCAGATCTTCAGTGTTGTAAACTGTTTGAGGGAAAG
>NW_006922920.1:126672-127213 GCF_000298275.1 Orycteropus afer afer | reverse complement strand
TGAGGGATGAGTCACTAGTTTCTTGTTATCAGCTGATAGGGGCTTGGGCAGAGGGGAGAGGGGCCCAGAGTTCATTTACAAGTTGTTTCTAAAATACTTTTAGCAAGTCTATCATCTTCAGGAAGGAATGTTTTCCATTCAGTTCTTTAAGGAACTGAATACTCATCTGCGGGGTGGGAAAATACTTGGGGGGAATCCAGTTTACTTATTCCCCTGCAGGTCTTATCTAATTATCTTTCTTAAATAGTTGGGGGTAATCCAGTCTACCTGTCTATTCCCATCCAGGTGCCAGGGTGGGGGAAATAGCACTCAGTTTCAGTAACACTATGGAAGTAGATTGCCCAACCTACTTTCTGTGGGGTGGCTGGTGGGTTTGAACCGCCAGCCTTCTGGTTAGCAGTCAAGTGCCTTAGGCACTATGCTACCAGATCTCCTAGGAATACATTAGATTGATACAGTATTTGATGTGGAAAAAAGATGCAAGTCATGGTGACATAGCATGACTGTGGTACTTCAGATGTTCATGAGTTGATGAAATTCA
>NW_006922920.1:120635-125132 GCF_000298275.1 Orycteropus afer afer | reverse complement strand
GACCGTAGTCCATAAAGTGAGACGACCCTGGGAAGAGAGACCCTGAGTCGGGAGGAACCATGGAAAAGGAGCACAAAGCCATTCCCAGCCATCCAGCGGATCTTGGACCCCGTCCCCTGTCCTATGTAATTGCAGTTATCCCTTTGCTCAAGGAGATGGCCCTTCAGAGAAGGGATCCTCTCTGTGGTCTTGGGTGTGGACATTCAATGAATCCCGTGTTCCCACCTCAACCTGTTGTGGTCACGGTTCTTCACGACAGCTGGGAACCAACCTTGTTGTTCCTACTACAGATTTCTGGCCTCCCCTGTTGGACGCCCTGTTTGGCTATGTGAGACACGGTGGCCCCGTCTCCAACTGAGGCATGTGTTGTCTGCTCTAAGCAGACATCGGGATTTTTTCCCCGTGAGGACTCTACTGTTCCATGTGCAGGTGGGACCAGCAGTCCATCTCACAGAGAAGAGGAAAAGCTAAGCGCAAGTTCAGGAGTCAGTTTTGGGGCTTCTCCTACCCTTTGCTGGGCACCATAGGACCAGGACTTAGGGGACAACAGAGGCCACCCATAGGGATAATGGTATTGCTGCTCCATGGGAGGATGGCAGGTGACAAAGACCGTCCCGTAAGGGAACCTGCCTCGTATCATTCCTCAGGAGAGGAAGGCTGACGTGGTTCAGAGGGTACTATTTCATGAGCAGGCTCCCCGGAGCCTCTGCTGTGTGGCCTTGTCTTTGTTTGAATAGCTTGTGGGTCCCATCTTTGTGTGAATCGTGTTTGTTTCCTTTTTATTTACAAAGTGTACACTGTCCATTTGTTGTTTTCTTCATGTACTTACTGCTTTTCTGTAACTTGGAAGCAAGCCGAGCAAACACCCGCTGCTATTTCCTGACCTTGACGAGCATGAGACTCAAGGAAGTTTGTTTCATTTGACAGCGGGGCTCTCATGCGTGGAGAGGGGAAGGCTGAGGTCCTCTAAACCAGTGCCTTTTAACAGAGCTGTTTGCCCATTAACCACCCTCTCCTTGGAGGTTACCACTGGAACCCTCCTCTTACTTTCCTCCTTTAGTTTCTCTAGAGGAATTTAAGGGAGTAAGGAACATGGAGCCCGATTGTACCCCCTTGGTGACAGCAGGCCCGGTGGGTCATCCTTCTGGCCTTCAAAATAGAGCTTCTTTGCTTAGGCTGAGGCCCATAGAACTTGGACCCCATTTCATGCTGGCTAGTCAGCCAGGGTCGCCTTTTGGTGGCCTGTCCATGGCCGCCAGGTCGTGTGAGATGCTTGTCTTCCCAGCCCCTGGAGACTTCTCCAGGGAGCCACTGACCTGTGACCATGCACAGTTGTCCCAGACAACAGGAGAGCTCCTTGAAAGGCCAAGAAGGAAACCTTATTTCAGGGATGCTTGGCTTTGTTTTTATCCCGAGGTTTGAGTTTGTAATGTGGTTGTGATCAGCCCACCCTGAGATTGCTCAGCCTGCATTGAACATAGCATCCCATATCCAAGCAGGTTGCCGCGTTGAGGGTGGCAGTGCCCGGTGTGGAGCGGGACATGAAAGCGACATTCATTAGTGCACGTGTTAAGACCCCTAACCTAACCTGTCTGTTTGCTGGTTTGTCTGTTCTAATTTCCTGATTCTGGTTTTTCTATAACTGATTCTGAGTCGGGTCCCACCCAGAGTAAACCAGAGTGCTCTTCTCTAGAATGAATTTTTAAACAGTGAAACAAATTTGTTATGATCCCATGAAAACAAAAAGGCTGGTCATTTTCAGTGTAGTTGTATGGCCACTGGTTTTGGTTACTTAGTGGCACTCTGACAAGAATATACCACAAATGGGTGGCTTGAACAAACAGGAGTTTATTTTCTTGCAACTTGGAGGTTTTAAGTCTGAGTTCAACATGCCAGCCTTTAGGGGCTGGGTGAAAGCCCTTCAACCTTGAGGTCCAGCTCTGCCTCCTGCTCCCAGCCCCCTGAAACTAGAGGCTTTTCTTCACTCAGCTGCTAGCTTCTGAGGCTGACAAGCCCAAGGTTGACAACTAAAAAGGCACAGTCCGAATGGTACATAACAACAAAGCAGGCCATGAATTCAAGTCCAGAAGAAGTCTCAAGATTGGCAGTGTATGGCAGGCTGTTGAACAATGACTTGGCTACATAAAGAGTTCAAGCGTGTCATAAGCTAGAGACTGTTGCCAAGGTTTCTCCTGATATAAAGAGGAAGCAGACCACAGCCCTAAGGCAGCTACTCAGCTGCTCCCAGTAGATTCCATCATGGAGTTGATTACCAGTCTCATCATGGGGAATACTACATCCAGCTGCCCAGCCACTCAACCAGCCCAGGCAAGTTGACACACAAACTAAACTAGCACAGCACCATACTAATTAGGAGACCAAATGAGGACTGCCTTCTTGGTCAGTAAATTGTAATACTGTTGTGTAATTGGATTTGTTTCATTAGTGCATTAGCAAATAAGACAAGAAAATATAAATGGAGACACTTATGTTTTAGTTCAATGAGAGAGGAACTCAACAAGCTTGTGAGATTTATGCTTAGACCGTCACTAAGACAAGCAGCCTTGAGCCCCTTCCCCAGTATTAACAAGAGGAGCGGATCCTTATGATCCCTCAGGTCCCTTAAACAACCCCTCCTCTGCATCCACCAGAACCAGACTCTATTTTTAAGTGGGAGCCCTGGGGAAGAGGTGAACGGGCAGGAGGCTCCCTAATTTCCCTTTTCCCACCCAGGAGGGGAGCCTTGTCAGAGACCTGATTTGATCCAGAAAGGGCCAGACACTGGAACAGGCCATACGGATGTGGCTAGGGGCCAACACCCACTTTGCCAGATCCCCTCAGGGGGAGAGAGGGTTAGGGTGCACGTGACTATTACAACACGGAATTATGAAATTGGAAGAGTTATACCTCAGGGAACTGGACTAACGCAGGCAAAATGTATGAAGTGCTGACTTTTAGCTTCTTGGCCCAGTGTGAGCTGATTGTCAGTCACTTCTGACTACTCTGTTAACTCTGGAGGGATGGTATTGGTGCTGAGCTGGGGCCACGCAGTAGCACAGAGGGGCACAGATGCCCAACCCGGGCAGGTGTGGGTACTTTGGACAATAATATGCCACTAGGTCCTCTTACTGGTTCCTAAATGACACAGAAAATTATGCAAGACTTTCAATCACAGAGACTGTATATTAATAGGAATTAGGGATGGAGCTCCAAACTTGGGAGTCTGAATAAGGTGTGTAAGATCAGCAAAGGAGGGGTAAGCCTCCCTCTACATTTCTGTGCAGAGTTCTCAACGCCTTCAGACAGTAGATAAGATCAGATGCTGAAAGCCCAGATGTTCATGAGGCAGAGTGCTCCTGGCAGCAGGAAGACAATTCAGGGACCTGGAGGAAGCATGGGGGTGGGCAGTGAACACCGAGTGAAGTGCTACCGAGTCCTTAAGAATGAAGTCCAGAAAGTCCAAAAGACAGTGAGATATCTGAGGTTTGCCATCAGCAAAGGAGAAAGGAAAGTGCAACTGGAGAGAAAGCAAGGCATTTGCCAGCTAGCCCAACCACAGACATGCAAAGTGCTTGAAGGATTCCCAGATATGGCAGGATTTGTTGGATTTGAATACCTACTTTGGATTTGTAACTAAACCCTTGTACTTCCTCCTAGAAGAATAAAGAGATGGACCCCTTTTTATGGGGAAAATTAGAGCAACAGCCCTTTGAAAAACTAAAGCAGACCTTCCTGGCGGCCCAGTCTTAGCAATGTTCCTACCCAGTTCCTGCATTCTGGAGAACACCGGTGACATCCTTTCCCTAACTTCAGACCCAGTGACACAGGGCTGGCCTGCCTGCTGGGACGTGACAGCAGCAGTAGCGAAGATGCTGATAACTGTTGACAAGCTGACCTTTGGGCAGACCATCCCTGTTGACTCTGCTCATTGCGTGCTCATACCCTTAGACCAAAGACAAGTCCTAGACAAGCCAAGTGTGCAGATCCAGCAAGCAACTACCTTAAACCTCACTACCCTGTTGCCCACTTTCCCTAAGCAGACACCATTCATCACCATTGTGTCAGGGCCCTAAACCTGGTGTATGTGCACAAGCCAGATCTCTCTGATCTGCCAGTGTGTGAATTACATCTAACTTGTTTCACAGATGAGAGTGGCTTCATGGAGCATGGACAATGGAAGGTTGGAAATGCAATCATCAGCCATAACAAGGCCTTTGAAGCAGAACTCAATATCAGAGTTCTACACACCTTATTTCATGGTGCCACAAAGTAAGCCAGGGGAGTTACAAAGTCGAAGCTAGAAAAACCAAACCAAGTTATTAAATGCACTGCAGTTGTTATTTTCTGTTATCCATTCTGTTGCACAGAAACTTCTTCCATGCCTGATTTCCACTGAGTTCCATACTCCATGCAGCGGGACGAGCCTGGGAAGAGGGACACTGAGTCGGGAATAACCACAGAAAAGGAGGAGAAAGCCATCCAGGGCCGTCCAGAGGC
>NW_006922920.1:113527-120535 GCF_000298275.1 Orycteropus afer afer | reverse complement strand
CTGCTGGAAGATGACAGCAGCAGTAGTGAAGACGCTGAGAGCTTCTGAGAAGCTGACCGTCGGGCAGACCATCCCGGTGACTCTGCCTATTCCGTGCTCATAGCCTTAGACCAAAGACAAGTCCTAGACAAGCCAAGTGTGCAGATCCAGCAAGCAACTAGCTTAAACCTCACTACTCTGCTGTCCACTTTCCCTAAGCAGGCCCCATTCATCACCATTGTGTCAGGAACCTAAACATAGTGTACGCCAACAAGCCAGATCTCTCTGATCAGCCAGTGTGTGAATTATATCTAACTTGTTTCACAGACGGGATTGGCTTCATGGAGCATGGAGAATGGAAGGTTGGAAATGCAATCATCGGCCTTAACAAGGCCTTTGAAGCAGAACTCATTATCAGAGTTCTACACACCTTATTTCATGGTCCCACAAAGTAAGCCAGGGAGTTACAAAGATGAAACTAGAAAAACCAAACCAAGTAATTAAATGCACTGCAGATGTTATTTTCCGTTATCCATTCTGTTGCACAGAAACTTCTCCCATGCCCGATTTCCACTGAGTTCCGTACTCCATGCAGCGGGACGAGCCTGGGAAGAGGGACACTGAGTCGGGAATAACCACAGAAAAGGAGGAGAAAGCCATCCAGGGCCGTCCAGAGGCTCTTCGGGCCCTTCCCTTTCCCTGTATCGTTATACTTGGCCCTTTGCTCGAGGAGCCAGACGTTTTAGAGAAGTGATCCTCTCCGTCTCTTTCTGTATCAATACTCAATAAATCCCCTTTCTCTCCTGCTTCAACCTGTTGTCATCACTGGCTTTTCATGTGCAAGTGTCAGCCCCTTGTTCCTACAAAACCATGGGCATCCCAAGGTGGTATTAGTTGTTAAGTCCTTGGCTGCTAACAACAACAGCAAAAGTAAAATATACTGGAAATCATTTAATTGCCAATATTTCTCTTGGAAAGAATTCCAAGTTCTTTGAAACTGTGGTTTATGTGCACTGGAAAAGTTCACTTAAGCTTAAATAACAAATAGGCAATTGAGTGGTTTTCTTTAATGGATTCTATCTCAGAAAAATGTAAACATTTATGTGTGATAATATGTAATCCCAAGAATTATGCTCACTCAGATGAATAACATTGGAAGTCTTTCCAAAATCATTGCAGATAAGACAGCCAGAGAAGTGGTGAGTTGTGTCATTGCCATCACTAGCTCACCTAGACCTGGGATTAAGAATGACTTGGGAAAGAATTGTGTTGGGGAAAGGGATGGGTACTGGTGTGGTCCTTTCTAATACTTTATACATTCTCACCCAAAAGTTGTTTCCATCTATGATGAATGATGCCACTCCGCAACATATTGGAAATGTAATGGGCTTTCCTATTCTCTAATCTACCAGCCACTCCTCAGAAGGAAGGTTGGGCAATCTACTTCCCTAGCGATACTGCCTCGGAAACCCAAGGAGGGGTCGCTATGTGTTGGGTCCAACTAGATGGCAAATAATAACAATATTCTCTAATCCTTACGGAAGAACGTCAACAAGTATTTTCACCCATGGAGCACCTGTGGACTGGAACTGCAGACCTTTCAGTGATTAGCTGAGCACTTCATCAGCCATCAGGCCTCCTTAAAGTGTGATCTTTAAGAATGTGCTCCAGTCATTTCCCCATTTCAATCTGTTCAATGGATTCCATTGCCTTTGAGAGAATTTCAAGATTCTGTAGTGGCATGTGCAGTTTCCACATTTTAAATGCCCCACCTCATTTCCTGGTGCTCCACACAACAGTCATCCATTCATTTCAGTCCCTGAATATGCCTCGGTATCTTCAACTTTTGACCTTTCCACATGTAGCTCACCCTGCCCCGTTCTCCCTCCACCAACAGTGTCCCATCTATGGTTAGCATCCAGAATGGAGTCTTCTTTATTTCCATATTTCTTCAGAATTCTGTCCCTCTAACTAGTCTCCCATGATCACTAACAGGTACATTAAGAATCCTGTAAGACTCCTCAATCTCTAGGAAGCCTAGTGTCACATGCCTTTATGTGACGAAAGTCTCTCCTAATCCCTTTCTCAGAATGCATGCCTCTGTCGGATACCTTTCTAGTCATGAAACCATAGCCAAGAACAAGCAGGGAAGAGCGAGTCAATCGTTAGCCTCACTCCACAGCCTTCCTCAATTTCAGTCCCGCCTCCCTACCTGACTTTGGAAGAGAAAGTAGAATGACACCACCATCACTCATGACAAATTCATCTCCGATCAATCTCAGATCCTCTATTTCATGTCCATATTGCAGAAATCAATGGCTACAGAGCACAAATGATCAGAAGCCATCCACAAGTCACAGAGAAGACTGCTCCTTAGGGTTTTAAGGAAGGCGGTGACTGTTGAGCAGCTGATCACCAGGCCTGTCTTCTGAGGTCCCTCTGCCTGTGTTCGAGTCACTAACCTTTCAGTAGGAAATCAAATGTTTGACTGTTTGTGCCACCACGAGACCCAGCTGGAGCACAGGAGCACTGCTTGATGATCCAGGCCAAGCACCAAGCACAGCCATTGCAGAGACATCCTCTCTGAATTCAGAGTAATTATGAATGATGGGAAATGCAGACAGAAGTGTGATTGGACATGGCTACAGAGGGAGAGGAACCTGTGTACTGAACGTGTCATTTCATGCTGTAATACCTCAGCCACAGACATGACAAAGCATTCTGTTATACATCTTAGCCTGGGTAACATTTACATGGGTTTCATAATGTGGCTTCCTATTTGTTTGAAATAATGTGGAACCATTGTAGCTGCTATGTCACAAATTTAATAAAGTATTGGTAGTTCATAATTATCAAGTGTGTAATTATGCTGAGGGATTAAAGTCCCCAGGACACAATGCCAAATATTCTTCCATATCTAAGGATGTTCATGTAGAAAGGCAGGAAGGGAATCAATATTCATCTTAGACTCAGAAATATCAGGTCATGTTTCCCATGGGAAGAGCCCTTGAGGAAGTCCTGCCATCTTCTCTTGGTATATTTTATCAAAGGCTTCACTCTGGGCCACCGTGAAGTGATGCTTCCAATCCCCAACGATTCCTGTTAGATACAAAGATAATTCCCATTAAGTGTTTAAAATAGTATCGCAGGACCACAACTGGACTGATCCTGCAGCTTTCCTATCACCCTTATTTGACTAAAAATGAACTGGGAATGTCAGGCCCTATGTCTTCCTTGGCTTGGACATGTCATCAGGAAAGACCAATTTGTAGAAATCCTTCATGTTTGGTAAAGTAAAGGGCCAGTGAATTCAAGGGGACCTTCCATGAGATGCATTGACACAATGACTGCATCAATGGGCCAAACATTGGAAGGTCATGAAGACGGTGCAGGTCTGGTCAGTGTCACTGTTCTACAGGAGGTCACCATGAGTCGGAGCTGACTGGATGGCACCTGGCAGCAACACAGCAGAATAATGACAAATCTCCTGCCTACATTCAGACAGGAATGCAGACTAACCTGAGACTATGAGGTGCATAATCTGTCTGAGCCTTAAGGTTGCCATGTGTTGAATCAGGCTATTCCTCATGGTTGTTTCCTAGTAATATCATGAGGTTGGATAACAATGAAAGGCATCGTGTGATCACAAGTCCATGAGCTATCTAGAATAGACAGGTGTACAGACAGTAGAGTTCTTTAATGGGACCCGGCTAGTGTGGAAAGTGGGGGAGTGCGGAAGGGAGACACAATGCTTTGAGGACACTGAGCTTCTGTTAAGGTTGATATAAGAATTTGGGAATGGCTGGGGTGATGAATGAACAACAACATGAACATAATGGATGTCCCTGAACTCCACAAGTTCAGATTGTAAGAGTGGTAGGTGTTATATTTCTTATATACTCAGCACAATACAAATCAACAAGGGGTGGGCAGAAAGAAAAACAACAACAACAAAAATGGAATTCCAAAACAAAACAAAAACACACAACAAGAGCTTAAGAATTGACCTCCACTGAATGATCAGATATGTCTATGGAGGGGCGAGTGTGCCCATGACCATGTATAAGGTTGGCCAACTATGTTCCCACAAGTGTATTTGTATGTGCTGTAAGAATAACTCCAACTGTATAGTAGAGCTTACAAGGGACATGGTTGTGGAGACTTCTTGGCCACAGCCAGTAACCTGGAGGTGTGAATAGTTGGACCTGTGGTCTCGGGACGATGTTCACAGGGGACATCAAGCTCAATTGACATAGCATACTACACAAAAATGTCAGTCGACATCTTACTCTGGTGAGTAGCGACTGGGATCTTTGAGCTTGCAAGCAGCTATCTAGATGCAATGATGGCTCTCTCTGTCCACAGCAAAGAAGAATGAAGAACACCAAAGACAAATGGAAACAATTAGTTGTAGTAGACCAACTAATGGGAACTGGCAGACCACATGATCTGCAGCCTATGTGACCATGAGATGAGAAGAACTAGACGGTGCCCAGCTCCCACTGCCAACTACTCAGAGGGGGTTGATGCAGTTGATCCTGGATAGAGTGGGAAAACAATGTGGAACAAAACCCAAAATCATTTTTAAAAGGCCAGGTTTGCTGGTCTGACAGAACCTGGTGAGACCCCTGAGACCATGGCCCCTAGCTACCCTTCAAGTCTGGAATTGAACTAATTCCTGTTGCTTCCAGCAGAATAATAGATAGACATATGTGCTGAACATTTACATCAGGTAGATAAGCTACTTGGAGTGATCATTCACCGGAGAACAGAAGGGCAGTGTTTGTACAGGGAGACAGCTAGGGGTGGGGTGGGGCCAGGAGTGCACAGAGGGAAACACAGGGAAGAGGTCACTGTGGTGGGGAATTGGGGAGAGAGCGGGAACGTTGTGGGGAGTTGCAGGCAATGTCATGAGACCAAATGTGTAGGAACTGTTGTATGGAAAATGAATTTGCTCTGTAAACTTTCAGCTGAATCACAATAACAATTTTAGAAAAGGAAAAAAAAAATGACCCAGAACTAAATCTCATATCAAAAATACTATCATCCAGTTGATTCTGACTTATAGTGACCCCCATTGCGTTTCTAACTCAGTAATCCTTATGGAAGTAGATTGACCCATCTTCCTTTGGCAGAGGTGCTGGTGTGTTTGAACTGTGAACCTTCTGGTTAGCATTCAAGTGCCTCAGGCAATGTATCATGTATTCGTCTTCTTGTTTTTTCTATGACAGGGGTTACAGACAACTGCTTCTTTTGAGGAGTGGATATTCCCACAGTCAAAATGTAAGGGGAGAGGCTCATATGCAGGGATGGGGACCACACCAGGACAGTGAGAGGAACCTTTGAAAGGATGTAAGGAGGGCTCTACAAGATGAACAAAGTCTAGAAAATATTTGTTGTCTCTGGGAGTAGCTGCCGGGTGAACGCCAGCTCTGGGCTCTCTATCCAACGTGCGGCAGAACACAAGTGTGCTCTGTGCGGTTGGCAGATTGACATTTCAGAAGCAGATCACCAGGCCTCACTTCTGAGGTGCCCCTGGGTGGGTTTCATCAGCTGACCTCTTGGATAGAAGTTGAGTGCATAACCATTTGTACCACCCAGGAAATAAACTGTTGTGTTGTGTTTTTGTTGTTAGGTGCCACTGAGCTGGCTTCGACTCATAGCGACCCCGTGGACAACATCACGAAACACTGCCCAGTCCTCACCATCCTCACAATCTTTGCTATGCCTGGGCCCATCGTTGAAGCCACTGTGTCTATCTATCTTGTTGAAATTAGCTTAGACTAGATAATTAACAGAGATAAATTATTCAGCAATAGTGCTTCATTTTCACAAATCTTTCTCAGCTTATAAATATCACAACTCATTCTTCATCTTTCAGAACAGATGGCTCTTATGTGACTTTTAACATACAAACCATCTCCTTGCACAATAACTTAGCGCATCTATAGAAGTAGGGTTATTAGTTGTCCATTTCCTTCATGTTCCATGTTTAGAAAAGTGTTTCTTACCTTTTCTCATCAATTGTCCTTTGCTGTGATCAAGAGTGGTATCTGGCATGAGGGAAAAATTGCTCATTTTGTTATTTTTCATGACATTAAAAGATACATTCTTGACAACTGAGTTGAGTTCCTCAGGACTTAGCTTCTTCCCCAAGAACTGACTTATCTTCTCAACACTGGCTCTTATGTCCTAGAAGAAGAAAACAAGAGAGAGGACAAGACAGTAAAGTAAAATCAGGAAGAAGTAACAAGCAGACTGAGAGAGGAATGAAGCAGTAGTCGCCAAAATGAGGGAAGATGTGAAATCATGAGTTGGTTGCACTAATCTGGAAAGTCATCAAAATTGGGTAAAAATAATTTGGAGAAGAAAAAAAAAAGAAAGAAAAGAAACAGGATATTTGGAAGCAATGAAGTGGAGGAAATGATATAATCAGTACATGAAAGATACCATGACCAACACTGATTGCCCAGGTGACTGAGTCCAGGACACTTTAAAAATATCATGGACCACCTAGGAGTTGTAAAGATAATCTGCAGAATGACCCTAGATGTTGTGAGATCACTGGGTGGCACAGATATGTTGTGTCATGCTTGACTTCTAACCTAAATCTTGGCAGTCGAAACTCATCTAGTGGGACCAAGGAAGAAAGGCGTGATGGCCTACTTTGTAAAGATTACAGCCAAGAAAATGATATGGAGCTCATCCCTCCTCTGTAACACATGGGACTTCCATGAGTCAAAATGGGCTCCATGACAATGTGGTTTCATTGTTGTTCTCATAGTGTTAACAGCTCCCAACAAATTCACATCATCAAGCCCTTTTTGGTGCTCACATTACATGACCAAAAAAAAAAAAAAAGAGAGAAAATACTGGAGGCATTGAAGAGATAAGGCACTCTTACATAAGGAGGAGATTGAAGGTGAGATAGACCATAGCCTTATGTGGTTCAGTCACTGGGATGACCTCTGATGGAAAGGGTAGACTAGGAACCGGGAACAATGGGCTAGTATTAACAGATAAACACAA
>NW_006922920.1:109799-111492 GCF_000298275.1 Orycteropus afer afer | reverse complement strand
AAGGATTGACACAGTGGCTGTGATGATGGGCTCAAGTATAGCAGGGATTGTGGGGCTGGTGCGGGATCGGGCAGTGTTTCGTTCTGCTGTGCATGGGGTTGCTATGAGTCGGAAACGACTCGACGGCACTTAACAACAACATAGGTGGAGAGCATCTTGACGGCACTGAGTTTGATTTTTTTTATATGTACAGAGCAATGAAGACATGATGCATACTACAATATGGGTGAAGCTTACCAACTTTATGCTGAGAGAAATAAGTCAGTTGCAAAAGACTAATTCTGTATGATTCACTTACGTGAAATAAGCACATCTATCAAAATGTAAGATTATTAGTGGATAAAACAGAAGGAAAAAAGGGAACAAATGTAGCTTAGCTTAGGGCCATTGACTTTACTTTAAAGGTGATGGAATGATTCGGACAAGGATAGCCGCAGAGGTTGTACACTGTGAAGAATGTCGTCAATAACAATGAGTTGGGCAGGGAGAAATTACTGCATTGCTGAAGATTTTGCTCTTTATATTGTTGCCATAAGAATTGTTTTAAACAGAGGAGAAACAAATGAAAGAATGGAGGAAAATCATGCTACTAAGAAATGGGGAGAAAGCGAGTGAATTCTTAGTTTACCTGATGCAGCTCCTCATAGGACATCATCAGGAAATTCTCTTTTCCTCTCATTGACAGCCAGCCACGAACATGGTCAAACCATGATCCATAGATCACTGCAAGACAAGTGGGAGGAAAGTGGCAGAGTCACTGGTGTGTGTTCTCTTCTGTCTACGTTTGTTTCCCACTGTTTGCATGTCATAAGTGTTTGAAGGGTCACCGAGTGAAGTCATGGAAAGTGTTTTCCTTATCCACAATTTATGGAGAAATAATGAAAAACAAAAACCAAACTCACTGCTATTGAGTGGACTCCGACTCATGGAATCCTACAATCATCGCATCAATGGCAAATCTCTTGGAACCGTGTAAGACGATCTGTTTCAGAAAAGTTTCACATCCTCGTCACTGAGAAATGGTATTTGTGATTTGGAAAGGAATCGAGTCATATGGAGCAGTAAGCTTGAACTCAATGTATTTTGTGGTCGTTCCTTGACAGCCCCAACTCCTCCCCCTCTGGCTTGGGCTGTGTGCCAACACATGTGCATGCAAGTGCTGGACAACGAAACAAGAGGACTGAAGAAGAGGTGACGGATTCACATTTTGGTGTTTGGTGAAGATTGTTGAATATACCATGGAGTTCCCGAAGATTGAACAGATCTCCTTTACTAGCAAGGCTGGGGACACCTTAATCTCCTCACTTCAGATACATCATCAGGAAAGACCCGACACTAGGAAAGGACATCGTGGTTGAGAACGTTTCCCAGTAAAACCCAGGGGGGCCCTCAATTTGCAACCTTGGGCTGACACATGTCAACAATAGTCATGAAGATTGTGCAATCCGGGTGAACATTTCCTTGCGTTATACGTAAGATCACCCTGCCTGGAGCCCACTCATTGGCATCTATCAACTACAACAAGAAACACAGGTTTGGATGACCATGTGGTTGTTTAAACCATGAGATGATAAGACCTGGAGGTGAAGGTAAGGAACTCCACCATTCCGTCCAGATTCCGTAATTGAGTCACACTCACCATTTCCCTGGAGAAACCATTCAAAGTATTGTTCAAACGTCTCTGGATTTCTTA
>NW_006922920.1:91345-107010 GCF_000298275.1 Orycteropus afer afer | reverse complement strand
TATTTGCATATTTCATTGTAATGATTGACTTTGTCTTCTCAAGCTGCTCTTTGAAATCTGTTTGCTCTTTATTCTGTCATTTCTTCCATTGCTTTAGCTACTCTCCATTTAAGGGCAAGTTTCAGAGTCCCTTCTGACATCCATTTTGGTCCCTTCTTCCTTTCCTGTCTTTTTCATGACCTTTTTTTTTTCCTTCATGTGTGATGTTCTTGATGTCATTCTGCAATTCATCTGGTTGTCAGTCATTGGTTTTCAATGTGTCAAATCTGTTCTTCAGATGGTCTCTAATTTCAGGTGGGATATAATCAGTCCTATTTCTGCTCTGGTAGACTTGTTTTAATTGTCTTCAGTTTCAACTTGCACTTGCATATGAGCAGTTGATGGTCTGTTCCACAGTCAGCTCCTGACCTTTTTTTGGCTGAAGACATTGAGCTTCTTCATCGCCTCTTTCCTCACATGGAGTCGATCTGAGTCCTGTGTGTTTCGTCTGGTGAGGTCCACGTGTATAGCCGCTGTTTATGTTGACAAAAGAAGTGTTTTCAATGAATAATTTGTTGGCTTTGCAAAATTCTGTCATTTGGTCTGCAGCCTAATCTCTACCAGGACTATTCATAGTTTTCTGGTAATGTATTAGACCACATTTCACTGCTATTCATAAGGCTTTCCTCAGCCAATTCTTTGTGAAGGGGATGGCCCCTTCCTTCTTCTGAGTCTGTCTTAGTCTGGAAGCTCTGCTGAAACTTGCCCACCACAGGTGACCATGCTGGCACTTGACCTACTGGAGGGAAAGCCTCCCTCCTCACAGCAACATGCACGGCACCAGAGTACAACACACTGACACACAGGTGGTGGCCAACATGAAAATACCTTTTTTGTTTTCTTTTGTTCTTGTTTTTTATAAAAGGTGTATGAGATCTGAGTTTTCTTGAGAGTCTTTTTTTAAGAAATTTTTTATTTTAAGAGTTTGTTTTACATTCAACCTCATGTGTACATTTAGTTTCACTCCCCATGTACCATGCCCAACCCTAACCCAGTTTCCTCCCCTCCCTGCCCAGTAAGCCCCCTGTGCCCCTCAGAGTTATGCTCCTGTGTGTCCTGCATTTCCTCCCTGTGAATGTTGCCCCTCTGGTGCCCTGTGGTCGATTGCTCCAAGGGATGTACTATTATAGAGTATGTGGGTGGGTCATCCTGGGTTGAGTGGTCTGCACACACATCTTGTTTACTATTGGGCTGAGAGCCAGCTCCTGGGCGTGAGCTTTATTCCAGGCCCAGCATGTATCCCAGGGCCATAGTATTGGGGTCTCACCAGACTCCATCCAACCAGTAATTCTGGTCATTATTGAGTTTGGGGGCTTTGTTCCATGTTTTCCCTCCCACTCTATCCAGGGTCCCCAGATTTGATCCTTTCCTGAGTGATTGGCATTGGTAGCTGGGCACCATCTGTTCTTCTGGTCTCAAGGACTATCCTGTCCTAGGGCTGATTGCTTCCAAATGCCCTTGTTTTCTTTGATCTCTTCTTCACTTCTGATGACAGGAGACCATTAGCTGCATCTTAGATGGCTGCTTGAAAGCTTTTAAGAACCCAGTAGTTACTCATTAATGTAGGATGTGGAACAAAGCTTTTATGTATTTTGTTTTGCCAATTGAGTCCGGTGTCCCCAGTACTGTGGTCCTGAGATGGTAGATCCATTACATCTCTCTCCCACAGTGTCTGGGTGTCTGTGGGGATTGCTCTGTGTCTGTTTTCTGTTGTTTTGTAAGGACTGCAGGTATTTTATATCACTGGTGTCTGTGTAAGATTAGACCAAGGTGAATCTGTCCTCGGTCTAGAGTATCCTTCTGTTCACTGACCCCCTTCTGATCCTCTCAGATATTTATGTGTTTATCTGTAGCCTGGTAGTTGGTGTTAATGGTAATGCAGTATTGTGGGCACATGGGTGGTATTATCTTTTGTCGTCTATGTCCTATGTGCACAATTTTATGTCCTCCCTTTTCCTAATGTTATCATGGTGGTCACTGACTCTTTCCATACAGCCTTCCTCTTTCCCCTTTCCCACCATCAGCATGTAGGCCCAAACTAGCCTGAAATTAATCCCTCCCCTTCCCTCCCCATCCTGGTAACCTACAAAGTGAGTTCCCTTTCCCAAGCAAACCCATCTTTGTCTTTTTACAGTAACAGGTTCATGCACTACTTCTCGGGTGTCCATATCTGGGTCTATATCTGGACTTTTGATGCTGTTCCATTGGTCCATCTGTCTATCATTGTACCAGTACCATGCTGTTTTGACTACTGTGGCTGTATAGTAGTTCTTAAGATCCAGGACTGTGAGACCTCCCACTTTGTTTTTCTTCTTCAGAAGTGCTCTGCTCATCCAAGGTTTCTTTCCTTTCCATATGAAGTTAGTAATTGGTTTTTCAATGACCTTAAAAAATTTTGTTGGTATCTGGATCGGGATTGCATTAAATGTGTAGATTGCTTTAGGTATTACTGACATTTTCACAATATTCAGTCTACCTATCCATGAACAAGGTATGTCCTTCCATTTATGTACTGCCCTTGTTGTCTCTTGTAGCAGTGTCTTATAGTTTTCTTTGCATAGGTCTTTTGTGTCTCTGGTGAGGTTTATTCCTAGATATTTTATCTTTTTAGTAGCTATTGTAAATGGTATTGTTTCTCTTATTTCTGTATCAGAGGACTCTTTGTTGGTGTAGGGGAATCCAACTGATTTTTGTATGCTGACCTTGCATCCTGCCGCTTTGCTGAACCTCTCTATTAGTTCCAGTAATATTTTTTGTTGAGTCTCTTGGGTTTTCTATGCACAGGATCATATTGTCCACAAATAGAAACAGTTTTCATTTCTTTTTGCCAATTTCTATGCCTTTTATTTCTCTTTCTTGCCTTATTGCCTTAGCCAAGACTTCCAATATAATGTTAAATAGAAGTGGTAATAGAGGGCATTCCTGTCTGGTTCCCGCTCAGAAGGGTAATGCCTTGAGTTTTTCTCCTTTAATATTGTTGTTGGCCATTGGCTTTGCATATGTGCCTTGAATGATGTTGAGGAATTTCCCTTCTATCCCTATTTTGCTGAGAGTTCTGAATAGGAATGGATGTTGGATTTTATCAAATGCCTTTTCTGCATCAATTGATATAATCATATGGTTCTTTTCTTTTGTTTTGTTTACGTGGTGGGTTACCTTGATTATTTTTCTGATGTTGAACCAACCTTGCATACCTGGTATAACTCCCACTTGGTCAGGATGTACTATTTTTTTGATATGTTATTGGAGTCTGTTGGCTAGGATTTTGTTGAAGATTTTTGCTTCTATGTTCATGAGGGATATTGGTCTGTAATTTTCCTTTTCAGTGGTGTCTCTATCCCTGGTTTTGGTATTAGTGTTATGCTTGCTTCATAAAATGAGCTTGAGAGTATTCCATCTTTTTCTGTGTTCTGGAATAGCTTGAGTAGCATAGGTGTGAACTCTTGGGAAATTTCTCCAGTCAAGCCATATGGGCTAGGATTTTTCTTTGTGGGGATTTTTTTTTTTTTTAATGACTTGCTCAATTTCTTCTTTTGTTATAGGTCTGTTCAAGTATTCTATCTCTGAGTGGGATAGTTTAAGTAGGTCTTGTGGTGCTAGAAACTTGTCCCTCTCTTCTAGGTTTTCAAATCTGTTGGGGTACAGATTTTCATAATAATCTGTCAGTATCTTTTTTATTTCAGTTGGTTCTGTTGTGATGACACCCTTTCCCTTTACTATTTTTGTAATTTGCATCTTCTCTTTCTTTTCTTTAGTTACATTTGCCAATGGTTTATTGATTTTGTTAAGTTTTTGAAGAACCAGCTTTTTGTTTTGTTTATTTTTCTCTATGTTTTTTTTTTGTTGGTTTTCTATCTCATTTATTTCCACTCTAATCTTTATTATTTCCTTACTTCTAGATATTGTAGGATTCTTTTGTTCTTTTTCTAGTTGTTAGAGTTGTGGAGTTAGAGTGTTGATTTTGTTTCTTTCCTGTTTTTTGATGTATGCCTTTATTGCTCTAAACTGACATCTGAGGACTGTTATGCTGTGTCCCATAGGTTTTGGTATGTTTCTAGGAATATTTTTATTTCACATTTTACTTGTTCTATTACCCAGTAGTTTTTGAGCAGTGAATTGTTCAACTTCCACATGTTTGATGTCTTTTTTTTTTGATCTTCCTATAATTATTTTCTAATTTTATAGCATGTGGTCCAAGAAGATGGTTTGTAGTATTTCGATGCTTTTGAATTTATTGAGGCTTGTTTTATGTCCTAACATAGGATCTATTCTGGAGAAGGATCCATGTACCTGGAGAAGAATGAGAATTGTGCTTTTGTTGGGTGGAATGCTCTGTATATGTCTATGAGGTCGAGTTGGTTGATTGTGTTGTTGAGTTCCTCTATGTCTTTGTTGAGTTTTTTTCTAGTTGACCTGTCCCTCCTTGAAAGTGGTCTCCTACTACTATTGTAGAGTTGCCTATTGTCCCTTTTAATTCAATTAATATTTGCTTCAAGTAATTTGGAGCACTTTCATTGGGTGCGTAAATGTTTATTATCATAACGTCTTCTTTGTCAATTGACCCTTTCCTTATCGTATAGTGTCCTTCTTTATCTTTGTGTCTAAGGTGGGTCTCTTGTAGGCAGCATATTGATGGATCTTTTTTTCTGATCCAGTCTGCCACTCTCTTTCTCTTGATTGGTGCATTTAGTCCATTCACATTGAGTGTAGTTAGTGATAGGTATGAATTGATTGCTGTCATTCTATTTTTTTTTTTTTTGTCATGTTGTTGTGTTTCCTTGGTCCATATACTTTTCTGTGCTGAGTTTGATTTGTTGTCAAGTGCTTCCTCTCTTTTCTTCTTTATTATAGATTTTGTGCTTATTAAACCCACATGTTTTCATTCCTTCTGAATTTTGTTTAATTTTGTTAATTTTCTCTATGGTTACCTTGGAGTGAATTCCTGTCTCTACATTTTTAAACCAGTGCATACCGTGAAGACATTGTCCTGTTTTCCTCTCCATTTGGAGGTTTCTACCTAGACGTTTTCTTCCCTCTAGTAGGTTAGTTGCTGCTATCATGTGCTGATTGACTTCCTTGATTTTTAGTGTACAATGTTTTATGGTCTTATTTTGAGTTTCTAATTCTGATTTGGTTTTAGTGTTGATACCATGTATCCTGATTTTGTTGTTCTGTGTTGTGGGTTCTCTATTGGAAGGACTTCTTTAAGCATTTCTTGTAAGGTTGGTCTACTTTTCACAAAATCCCTTCATTTCTGTTTGTCTGAGAATGCCTTGATTTTGCCCTCATATTTGATGGACAATTTGGCTGGATATAGGATTCTTGGTGGGAAGTTCTTTTCCTTCAGGGTTTTATATATGCTGTCCCATTGCTTTCTTGCCTGCATGGTTTCTGCTGAGTAATCAGAGCTCAGACGAATTGATTATTATAAGTCATATATCTGTTGTCCTGGGCAGCTTGCAAAATTCTTTCTTTGTCTTTGGTTTTGGAGAGTTTGATTATAATATGCCTCAGTGTTTTTCTCTTGGGATCTATCCTGTATGGAGTTCTTTTAGCTTCTAGGACAAATATCTTTTCTTCCTTCATGATATGGGGGAAGTTTTTGTTAGTAGGTCTTCCACAATTTTCTCAGTGTTTTTTTTTTTTTTTTTTTCCCACCTCTTGTTCTGGAATTCTAATGAGGTCTATGTTGTTTCTTTCCATGTTGTCCCACATAACTCTTGAGTTCTCTTCATTTCTCTTAAATCTTTGTTCTGATTTTCCTTCATACAGGCTGGTGTCCAGGGATTTGTCTTCGAGTTGGGATATGCATTCTTCAGGCAGTTCTGTTCTACTTTTTTGGACTTCCACTGTATTGTGTAATTTTGGTCTTCATCTTCTGGATTTCTAACTGCTGTTTTTGTATGAGATCTGGCAGTGCACTAATCTTGTTATTTTGTTCTTGAATGTATTTCCTGAGTTCTTCCAGGGAACTGTCTATGTTCTCCTTGCTTCTGTTTGGGGTTTCCGTAGGCTCTTGTAGAGCTCTATAAACATACCACTACATTCCTTCTCAGATAATTCTATTGCCTCCTCTTCCTCCATGTTTAATGAGACCTTTGCTTGAGATTTTACTTCTAATGTCTTGTCCTGTGGTTTTTATTATTATTATTATTATTATTATTTGAGGTTGCCTGTTGTTTCCTAGACATTTTGAGGTTGTCTTTAACTGTTGGTTATGTATTGATTTGTTTTGTCTTGGTTTTGTGATTTAATATTTGAAAACGTGAAGCTGGTGTCTTTTATTTTTTTGGCTATTAGTTCAGGTGTGCTTGGTTGCTCTGCAGTTTTCTCTGTGATGATGGAATTGCTGTGTGGAATGTGGATGCAGGTCTCTGTTTGTCATAAAGGGAGTTTAGGATTTTAACCAGAAGGTATGATGGTGGCTGAATGTGGTTTTTCTATTAGATGGGGCAGTGTAGAGGTGGAGAAAGTAGGAGGAGAAGAGAGAATGAAGAAAAGCTCCAAAGTGCCAGGAGTGGCTTCTCAAGGTGGCAGGAGCAGTTTCTAGGGCTCTGAGTGGTCTGCTAATGATGATGATGTACTGTTATTCACAGGCCCACAGCTCAAGTTCAGCAAAGACTCCAATTGTTAGGTCGCTGCCCTGATCTGAGATCCACTGTGGGAGTTCCTCCTGGGTCTGCCCACTTACAGTGTTAATGTTCTCTCTGCTCAGGCTTCAGTGGTACTGGAGCCAGAGAAATCTCTGCTCCCACCCAGAGGTCCCAAATTTACTGATAAAAGCAGGTACTGAAGGTAGATCTGTGGAGTGGCCGCAGGTTCTCTGGTGTGGTGCGTTCTCTCCACTACCCCAGGGAGGTCTCCAATGGGCTTTCTTGCCTGTTGGTCTTTGCTCCCTAGGGAGGTCTCTGATGGCCTTTCTCACCTGCTGGTTGGCACTCCAGAGTTCAGGTTCACCTGTTTTTGTTATTTTTCCCCCCTCTGGGTAATTGCACTGCCCCTTTCTCCTTTCTAATCCTACTCTCCCGAGTTTGGCTTACTCTGACTTAATGAGCTGTTCCGAGCAGCAGAATCCTCATTTCAAACTGCTGCACCTAGTTTTTCAGGCACTAAGATGTTAGAGGGAACTAGTGTGGGAACTACAAAAGAGATGCCCTTTTGAGCTTTTCTGAGACTCTTTCTGACTTTCCAGGCATTTCATACTCCAGGTCTTATCTTCTTTAACTAGGTCATCATTTCCAGGCACGAATCAAACTGATGCTCATGGTCAGCAGTGCAGAGAGGTTTCATTATCAATTCCATGTAATGGACACTCATCATAAAAAGTTCCTCATGGTACTGCTGTTGATTATGAAACACCCAGAGGGACAATCAAATACAGGATTGCTCAAAAGATACTAAACAAGATGCTAATTTTCTATCTATCAACCTGGAAATAGTAGCCTTCAATCAACTCCAACTGATAGGACCAGCATGTGTGTTAGAGTATCTCTGCCCTTCACAGGGATTTCAAGGCTGTGACCGTTCACAAGCAGATTGCCAACCCTTACTTCTGAAGGGCCATTGGATACATTGAATCAACAAACTTTCAGTTAGTAGTTGAACCCATAATAATTTGTGGCACCCAAGGATTCTTATGTTTCTTATACAATACATCATTATTATACACACAATATAAAACATATACATTCATATTGAAAATATTTTATATAGTGTACATGGTATATTATACATGGTATATAGAGTATATTTATAGATACATGTTTTGTACATAAGATAATAGAGAAGTTGTTGTTGTTGTTGTTATGTGCCGTCGAGTCGGCCCCGACTCATAGCGACCCCTCCTTGGGCTTCCGAGGCAGTATCACTACGGAAGTAGGATTGCCCAACCTTCCTTCCGAGGAGTGGCTGGTGGGTTTGAACCGCCAGCCGTCTGGTTAGCAGGCAAATGTCTTAGCCACTATGCTACCAGAGCTCCCAATAGAGAAGTTATGCTTATATAATTAGATATATACTATTAGAATATATGTTTATGGAATGCATATGATTATATATTTATACATCAGTATTATGTATTTACACATATATATTATAAAACATATATGGTATGTGCATATTGTTAATAAAGTTAATCCCAAATCTATGATGAGGGTCTCTCTATGTAGATTCAGAGATGTTGAATCCCTCATTTGCTTTTAATTTTCATTAAAACTGCCTTTTATTATGAGTACATTTATAAAACCAATTTGATTGTAATGTAAAACTTGAAAAATATGGCCTTTGTCATAGAAACAACACCAGAGATGACATGAGAGAATTTTGCAAGACCAATGAGCTATTCTTCAAACAGAACTTTGTTCAACAACAGAACTACCTGAGCCAGCAGCCTATCTTGACATTATTTACCAACGTGCACAGCTTTCTGAGCTAGAAGCTTGTAGCATGACCTGCTATTTTGGGTTCATCAGCCCCTGCAACTCTGAGTCAGGAGAAGCCTTCAGCCTAATACCAGTCCCATTGATTTGGGATGTGGTAATTTCTGCAGCCATGTGATCTATTTCCTTGATAGTTCTTGAGTTCCGTGACATGTTGCAGTGAATTATGGAGCCCAAGGATGAGAGGGAGCAGAGTGAGAGGAAGATGAGTAGTTGATGATAGAAATGAAGGGGTTACAGTTTTTAGAATAGGTGGAGATTTGGGACATCCTCTGCCTCATAAGACCCAGTTTTGTGCTGATTCTGATCAAATGAATCATTCACTCAACAAGGCCATATTTTGATATATTGTACATAGGGTCACTAGCAGTCATAAAGGTATCAACAGCACTAACAACAACCATATTAGGATATTTTTATAATGTTTCTACCACCTCATATGATGGTTTGAGGGGTTTTATGCACTTTAGACCATGAGTTTGGTGTCAATTTATTTAAAGTATAATCTAAGAAGAGTACAAATGCACATTGTGTATCCTGGGGTCTCTCAATATTAGAGATTTACTTTACACTTACTGGAATTATTCTTTGTTGCCAGGTGGAATTGTAAACTGGGAAAGACATGGTATATGTAGATGATATACTGATTAGAGGAACTCAACTGGATTTCTTTCTGTTTAATTTTTGCTGTGATTTAGGTGAAAGTTTACAGAGCAAGTTCATTTTCCGTAAGTTCATACACATACTGTATCATGACACTGACTGCATCCCTACGATGCAGTAGCTGTCTTTCCTCTTCCTCCCTCTAGTTACCTCTTCCCAGTGTCCTTCTTTCCTATGCATTCCTATCCCTGAGCTACCTCCCTGTGCAAACACTGCCCTTCCGTTCTCCCATGATGGATCATTCTAAAGAGCTCATCTACCTGATGTAAGTGTTCACCTATATGCCTGTCTGGAAGCCTTGGGAGTGAGCTCAGTTCTACACCTGAAGGGTCACTAGGGGCCATAATCTAGGCTGTTTCACCAGGCACAATCAGGCCAATAAGCCTGGACTTTTTTTTTTTTTTTTTATGATTTGAGTTTTGTTCCACACTGTTTTCTCAATTTATCCAGGATCTCCTGCTTTGATCCCTTTCTGAGTGATTGACACTGATAGCTGGGCACCATCTACTTCTTCTGGTCTCATGGTCATATAGGCTTGTGTTCCCATGGTCCATTAGGCCCTTGGACTAATTGTTTCCACATGCCTTTGATTTTCATCATTCTTCTTTGTTCCAGATGAGGAGAGACTATTTGTTGCATGTGGATGGTTGTTTGCAAGCTTTAAAGACCCCAGATAGTACTCAGTAAAGTAGGATGTAGAAAATTGTTTTTGTGTAATATGCTATGCCAATTGAGCTGGCATAGTCTCTGACCATGGTCTTGAGCCCACAGATCCAACTACTTGCTCCATCAGTATGGCTGACTGTGGCTAAGAAGTTATCATGTCTTTGCCCCATTAGTTTCAATTATATGCACATTCCTAAAGCACATACAAATACATATGTAGAAATATCATCTGCCAATTCAATTGTGAGTGTCAAACCCCAACTTCTTCTGAATTGCAGATGCTTATTTATAATTCAGAAGCTACTGCCATGGGCACACAATGTCAGGGGTTTCAGCCAGAAGTGAGACAAAGTTTTACTTAAGTAATGAAGACTAAGTATTGCCTAGGCTAACACCACAGAGTTTAACTAATATTTAAAATGTAGTGTGGAGCCAGGTTTTGTATTATGCAACTTTCATGAAGCACAGTTTATTTAAGTCCAAAAAATACAATCATTCAAAGAGAGGTGGTCAACCACTGTACTGTAATTACCTGCTTACCTTGGCCTTGGAATTGAAAAATGACTTGGGAAAGAGTTGAATGGGAAGGTGGGAGGAGTAGAAGCGTTGGCCTTTCTTATTTTTTACAGCTTCATACCCAGTTTCAGTCTCTAACCATGGTGAACGTTCAAAGTTGAAAACCGATTGGACCCAGGTGGGATCTCCATTGGAGTGGATGAGACTGATGATGTCAATCATCCAATTGGATCCTGAACAAGGAGAGAAAAGAGAGGGTCAGCTCCTTCAACATGGCTTTGGTCCACGCAACTGTATCTAAGAGACATTTTACTATTTCTCCGATGATGTCCATGAATATAAATCCTATTAGATTTATTTTTCATCTGACTTCATTCCTTACCTGCATTCTAGGATTCTTCCTTCTTGAAATACACTTTGCTTTTGATTTTCATGAGTAAAAAGTTCTTTTGACTTCCTACTACTCTGGTTTCTACTGCTCAATCTCGTTGCTCCTCCCTCATCCAATATTCAGCATTTGACTCTCTAACCATTCACCTGACCCTATGCATCCAGCATGGCTCTCTTGGGTTGCAGCAGGTGATGTGAAGAGAGAATAATCAAGGCATCAAACTCCCACAGGAATTCAAAATCCCATGAGTCATATGACCTCTACCATCATCCAGGCCAGACACACTATGCATTGAAGCCATACCCATATGTAGAACAGGAGAGGAAAGTGGACTCACAGACCCTCCCTTTTTGGTTACCTTCAATCATTAATTTTTGTCTTGCATGACCATGCTTTTTCTGCCTTTTGAAACTGTTCCCTGAAGTACTTTGTATAGTTTCATAGTTTTCTCTGGGAAGAGTGGTCCTGTAGTACCAGATACTGCATCCTGGCTTGAAGTAGGCATTGTATTGAATATAATGTTGCTTATATCCCACCTGAATTTAGAGACCATCTGAAGAAAAATTTATTCATTGAATGTGAGTGAAGGAAGCCTTAACAAATTGCAGGATGACATCAAGAACATCATACACGAAGAAAGAAAAAGATCACCAAAAAGACAGGAAAGGAATAAAAAAGAAAAAATGGAGGTGAGAAGAGAACCTGAAACTTGTCCTTGACTGGGGAGTAGTTCAAGCAAAGGAAGAAATGACATGATAAAGAGTGGAGCAGAAGACTTCAGACAGCAGCCAGAGAAAACACAGTCAATTATTATAAAGAAATGTGCAACGACCTGGAGCTACAAAAGCAAAAGGGAAGAAGACACTCAGTAGTTCTCCAGCTGAAAGAACTGAAGAGAAAATGCAAGCCTTGAGTTGCAATATTGAAGGATTCTATGGGGAAAATAATTGAATTATGCAGGAAGCATCAAAAGAAGATGGATGGAATACACAGTCACTGTACAAAAAAGAACTGGTCGATACTCAACTATTTTAGGAGGTGACATGTAATCTCGAGCAATGGCATTGAAGGAGGAAGTCATAGCTGCAGTGAGGGAAGTTGTGAAAAACAAGGGTCTAGAAGTTGCTGAAATACCCGTTGAGATGTTTCAAGAAAAGGATGGAGCACTAGAGGCACTGCCTCATCCATGCCAAGTAAGTTGGAAGACAGCCATCTGGCAATGTGACTGGAAGAGATCCACACTTGGACCCATTCAAAAGAAAGATGATCCAACAGACTGTGGGAACTATCAAACAATATTATTATTATCAAATGACTTGACTCATAACGACCCCTCCTTGGGTTCTGAGGCAGTCTTTCTACAGAACCAGATTACCCAATCTTCCTTCTAAGGAGGGGCTGGTGGGTTTGAACTGTCAACTTTATGATTAGTAGTCAAGTGCAATCCTAGTGAGATTTAAAAACTACATTCGTCTAACATCCATATTTCAGTCCTGTCAATGGATTTCTGTTGCCTTTGGGACAAATTTCTAATTCCTCAAGAGTGGCCTGATTCACAGGTTCACATGAACTTAATATGTAAACATATTCAGCCTACCATCCAGTTATTCCCTGCCCTTGTGCTTAACAAAACAAACAGCCATGTCCTTTCAGGCAGTTAAACATGCCTCAGTGTTTTTCAACTCCACACATCCACACATGTAACCCCTTCTGCCCTTTTCACCTGACATTCTCACATTCATTTTAGCATCCCAGGTGTTTCAGTTCTCTAGGGCACTCTAACAGAAAATATAACATATTTATATCTTTAACAAACAGGAATTTATTCTCTTACAGAGGCCACAAGTCCAAGTTCAAAGTGCCAGCTCCAGGGGCTGGATGAAGCCTCCCAGACCTTTGGCTTCAGCTCTGCCTCTTGCTCCTGACCCAATGAAGATGGAGGCTTCTCTTACCTCAGGCAGCTAGTGGCTGGTGACTTTGACAAACCCAAGGTTAACAGGTAAAATGCAACATTTCAAGATATTAAGCAACAGGCCAGGCCCTAGTTCAAGTCCAGAAACAGTCCCAAGATCAGCAGACAACGTGGCAGGCCACTCACTGATGACTCAGGATCCAAAGGTGCCAAGAAACTCAAGAGCTTCTCAATGTGTCTTCTTACATACTGGAAGAAGACCACATCCCTACAGCCACTTCTCAGCTACCCCAGGGGATTCCACCATGGAACTGATGGAAAAATCACCACATCCCACTGTCCATCCTCTCTAAACCAGGCCTGCCCAAGCTGACCCATAACTTTAAATACCTCACTAGGATTTGTTGTTGTTGTTGTTATGTGCCGTCGAGTTGGACCCGACTCATAGCGACCCCTCCTTGGGTTTCCGAGGCAGTATCACTACGGAAGTAGATTGCCCCATCTTCCTTCCGAGGAGTGGCTGGTGGGTTTGAACCGCCAGCCTTCTGGTTAGCAGTCAAGTACCTTAGCCACTATGCTACCAGAGCTCCCACTAGGCTAGAGGCTTCTTTTTCCACTACTTATTCAGTAATCTGTCCCTCTATGTCCTACCCACAAAATTCTACATTAAAATTCTCCCCTCTTATTGTTTTTCTTAGGGGCTATCAACTCCATTTCGACTCACAGCAATTTCAACCCCACATTCACCCGAATGAACCACTGCCCGTTCCTGTCCCATCCTCCAAACTGTTGTTGTGCTTGTGCCCGTCGTTGCAGTCACTGTGCCAATCCATCTGGTTCAGTGCCTCCCCATTTTTTGCTCACCCGCTGCTTTACGAAGCATGATATCCTTCTCCAGGGACCAGTCTCTCCTTGTAACTTCACCACAATATGAGAGACTAAGTTGGGGCATTCTCACTTCTAGGGGAGCTTTTGGCTACACTCCTTCCAAGGGAGATTGGTTGCTCTCTGGCAATTTATGATACATTAATATTCTTAGTCAAGACCACAATTCAAAGGCATCAGTTATTCTGCAGTCACATGCGTAAGCAAACACCAAAGCCAAACTCAGTGCCGTTGAGTTGGTTCCAACTCATAGCAACCCCCATTGGGTTTCCAAGGTGGTATCTCTACAAAAGTAGATTGCCCAGTCTTCCTTCTGAGCAGTGCCTGGTGGGTTTGAAATGCCAGCCTTCTTGTTAGCAGTCAAATGTCTTAGGCACTACACCACCAGAGCTCCCATATGCAAGAGGAAAAAACAAAACAAAACAAAACAAAATACCTCACTGCCATCAAGTCAACTCCTACTCACAGTGATCTCTCCTAGGGTTTCCAAGGCAGTATCACTATGGTAGTAGATAGTCTAATCTTCCTTCTGAGGGGTGGCTGGTGGGTTTGAACTGCCAGCCTTCTGGTTAGCAGTCAAGTGCCTTAGCACTATGCCACCAGAGGTCCTATATGCAGAAAAGGCTATTGAAATGACAATTGCTTGGGGCAATTAAGACAATTGCTTAGTCCCTGTGATCACGTCCCTTTAAATAACAATTCCATGTATTAATCCCTGTCTCAAACTGTGAAATCCACTAGAACACCAATCTATTTACCAAAAGATAGGCAAGGGTGAGGCAGAGAAAAATAACTCACTTGATATCCACAGCCTTACCCAATTCCAGATGCTGTCTCCTTACCAGATTTTGGGTAAGTGAGTGTAATCACATCACCATCCCTCACCACAAATTCATCTCTGACCGATCTCAGATCTTCAGTTTTGTAACCTGTTTGAGGGAAAGCAATATCTTCAAACCACAAATAATCAGAAGCCATCCTAAGAAATATCTATGGGCTTGCACTTGTCAGTCTGGTCTTCACAATGTTAGTGACAGATGACTCTATTTGTTCGTACTGAGAGAGGAACTCTTTGAATAAAGCAAGGTCAGAGTGCAAAGGTTTGAAAGATTAGGGCCCAATAATCTCCAGATTACACACACAATTACAGATCACTGATATCAGTAGAAAAGGGCAGATGTAGCTGAATATTCATCACCCAACAGGGGTCTCCCTGAGTTACACGGGGGTGATTGCAGGGGAGAGAGGACCCAGAAACTCAATAAACAACCAGAACAGCAAGGAAGTGTCAAAATCTTTCCAAAATTAAGGGAATTCTGAAAACATGGATGTTAATTAGACACTTTTACTTTCTGACATACACTTGTCCCTGTTGACTGGCAACTTTTTCCAAGGTGACCCACTTAGTACTTGATGTTATGGAAATTTTCCAAGGAGGTTAAAACTTCCTCATGAGTAGGTATCAAGAGTCCAAAAGACTTTTCAGGAGGTGTAGTCAAAGACATGATTGTTCATTGAGAAGAGAAACAAAAGAATGGGGAGAGAGGAATATAAAGACAAAGAAAGCAGGCTTACAAAACGTTGCTCACAGTTCAGAGTCCAGCAGTGGGGGGCTGGAACTGATCCAAGATGACGGCTACCCCCTCCCAATTTATTGGGCTATTTATACCTGAGTTTGAGGAATTGGGGATGGGGACTACATGACTGGTCTCAGATTGGATGGCTCCACGTTCCGTTTGATTTGGGACCCAGGACAGTACCTTGAAAACTACCAGTGGGTGTTCTGATAAGATGCTGCCATTAACAAGCTTACTGTCTAGAAACTATTCTAAGAATGGGTTAATACATTACATGGGAGGGGGTTAATACGTGATGAGGGGAAGTAGGGAAATGACTTTCAGTATTTGCAGGCTTGTGCAAACCAGATGGAGTCTGGCAACATTGTGGGGGGTTTCAGGTATTGACCATGTGATTGATACACATGAGGGTCAGTCCCATCCAAGTGCAAGTCTAAAGCCATGAAAAATGTGACTTTACTAATAGGAATACACTAGATTCCTATAGCATATGATGTGGTGGCTAAAGCACTTGACTGCTAACCAGAAGGCTGGCAGTTCAAACCCACCAGCCACTCCTCGGAAGGAAGGTTGGGCAATCC
>NW_006922920.1:90100-91245 GCF_000298275.1 Orycteropus afer afer | reverse complement strand
ACATGATGTGGAAAAAGCTATAAGCCATGTGGACGCAGCATTGCTGTAGTACTTCTGAGGTTCATGTGTTGATGAAACTCATAAACTTTTAACACCTCTTTAAGGTAATATTGTGGAAGGGTGATGTGGAAGGCCAAAGGGTCCCCTCAGTGAAAATTGCAGCACTTAAACACTAACAGGCATGATTAAAAGAGACCTGAGTCACAGAGACTAACTCGCTATTTTCCCTCCTTTGCTTTCATGGATGCTGAGTCTTTAGGTTTGTTGTTTTCAGTTGTAGATTCTTTGGGTTGTTATTTTCCATAACACATCCTGTTACATGCAGCCCTCTCCCACAATCGGTTTTGGTTGAGTTCCATAGTTCATGAAGTGAGACGGTCCTGGGAAGTGGGACACTGACCAGGAGGAACCACGGAAAAGGAGAGCAAAGACATTCCTGGCCGCCCAGAGGATCTCCGACCCCTTCCCATGTCCCTGCACAATCATACTTATCCCTTTGCTAGAAGATACGGATCATTTGGAGAAGTGATCCTCTCTGTGTCCTTGGGTACAAACTACTCACAGCCACCCCCAATGTGTTTCTGAGGCAGTAAATTTTTAAGGAAGTATATTGTCAAGTCTTGGGTATCAATACTCAGTAAATTCTTTTTTTTCCCCCACTTCGGCCAGTTCTCATCACTGGCTGCTCATGACATGGGGTAAAGACTTTGTTGTTCCTAAAATAATATGGAAGTCTAAGGTGGCAGTAATGGTTAAGTCCTTGGTGGCTAACAAACCACAGCAAAACTATAATATACTGGAATTAATTTAATTGCAGAGTATTTCTCCTGGAAAGGATTTCATGATCTTGGAAGCTCAAGTTATGTGCACTGGAAATGTTCACTTAAGCCTAAATAACACGTAGTCAGTGGAATGGTTTTATTCAATGCATTCTATATCAGAAAAATGTAAACATTTATGTGGACCAGTAGGTAATCCCAGGAGTTATGCTCACTCAGATGAATAACATTTGAAGACTTTCCAAAATCACTGTAGATTAGACAGCCAGAGAAGTGAATTGTGTCATTGTCATCACTAGCTGACCTTGACCTGGGATTGAAGAATGACTTGGGACAGAACTGAGCTAGGAAATGGTATGGGTATTG
>NW_006922920.1:76161-87586 GCF_000298275.1 Orycteropus afer afer | reverse complement strand
CATGGAGGGAAGGGCACAGGGAAGGGGTAACTATGGGGAGGAAGTGGGATGGGTATGTTGTTGCATTGTGGGAAATTGCAGCCAATGTTATGAGACAGAGTGTGTGTGAACTGCTGTAAAGAAAGTGAATTTGCTCTGTAAAATTTCACCCTAATCACAATTAAAAGAGAGAGAGAGAGAGGCTAAGTGTAGGAAGACCAGAAAATCAATAAGCAAGCAGATCAACAAAGAAATGTAAAGGCCTTTTAACAATGATGGGAATTTCAGAATCTTGGCTGTTACAATGATGCTTAATTTCTGTTCCATTTTAACCCCATTCTTGGCAACTTTTTTTTTTGCCAGTTCATTTTTTTTTTATTGTTATATGGGTGCAAATTTACAGTGCAAATTAACTTTCTATACAGCAGTTCACATGTACTTTGTCTCGTGTCATTGACCATAGTTTATCACAAAGCAACAGCTCCCCTCCCACTTCCTCCCTCTGGGTAGCTGGCTGTGACCAAGCAGTGACCACAACCTTGTCCCTTGTCAGCTCTTCTACACACCTGGGAATTCTGATCATTCACATTCACAAACTTACAGGACCATTGTCTGTCTTGGCAACTTTTCCATAGTGACTCAGCTAGTAACGCACCCAATTGTGAATCAGTCACATCTAGTCTAAAACACATGAAAAACTGTAACTCTTCTAATAGAAATATTTTAGATTCATGTAATATTTCATCCGGAGAAAATGGATAAGCCACTTTGCAATCTCACTCCACCCGTATTTCTGATGTCCATAATGTGGTAAAATTTTAACACTCTTCTAAAGTGACACGGGAATCCATGGGCTGTGCGAAAAGTTACACATTCGATCACTAAAGATGACAACAACTGAAATTCACTGGCACCGATTGACTTGCACAGCATTTCTCTTGGCAAGATTTCAAGTTCTTGGATGGCAAGGATAATATGGGTCAAAAAATTTTACTGAAGTCTAAACAACACTGACAGATTGCCGATCAAAAGATTTCATGGAGTTCTTTCTGTGTCAGAAGAATTCAATGTATTGCAGTTCAATAGCCAAGCCAGGAAATTTAAATCAGATGTTGATTGTTAAAATTCTCTAAGGTTTAAATGCAGAGATCATTTTTTTTGGTGTTTTGAATATTAATACTGAAGTACACAGAGTAAAAAGCCCATAAAGCTAGGGGAAGTAAACATTTCTCTTGGCTATTACGTGATCATTTATTGAGGGAGTTCTTTGAAGGCTCTGGTTCACCTGACCCAAGCCGTGGTGTTTTCAATTGCTACATATGCTTGTGAGAGCTGGACAACGAACAAGGAAGATCAGAGAAGAGTCCATGCCTCTGAATTATGACGTTGGCAAAGAATACTGAAAATACCATGGACTGCCAGAAAAATGACCAAGTCTGTCCTGGCAGAAGTGCAGCTGGAATGCTCCTTGGAAGTGAGAATGGCCAGACTTCATCTCACCCACTTTGGTCAAGTTGTCAGAAGGGACCATTTCCTGGAGAAGGATGTCATGCTTAGTAAAGCAGAGGGTCAGCCCAAAGGGCAAGACCCTCAACAGGATGGACTAACACGGAAGCTGCAATGATGGGCTCCCGTATAGCAAGGACTGTGAGGATGGCGCTTGACTGGGCAGTGTTTCATTCTGCTGTCCATAGGGCTGCTGTGAGTCAGAGTCAACTAGATGGCACCTAACAACAACAGGAGGTGTAAGGATGGCCCTGGTGGTGGAAACAGGTCAGCCCTTGCAGCTAAACGAAAGGTTGAGAAACCCAGAGCTTCCTCAGGACAAAAGCCCAGATGATCGCCTGAAAAATCAGCCATTGAATACCCATGAGCACAGCTCTAATCGGACGCATCTCAGGGTGACGGGGGCTGGAGGCAACGTGCCCGGATCTTCTTGTCTTGCTTTCTTCCTGTTTTTAATAAGAGGTGTATCAGAAGATCTGAGGGTTGTTGTGACTCTGTCGCTAATTTTCCGGGCCTTTCACACTCACCTTCGTTACCTATGAATCTCTACTAGATCAGCGTTTCTAAGCACCCATCAGACTGGTGTTCATGGTCAACAGTGTGTAGAGGTTACATGATCAATTCCATATAATAGACTCAACATGTAAAGTCCCTCCTGGCGTTGCTGTTGATTATGAAACACCCAGAGGGATGATCACATACAGGGTTGCTCAAAAGATATTTAACAAAGTGCTAATTTTCTGTCTATAAACATGAAAATACCCACCCAAACTAAACCCACTGCCATCGAGTTGACTCCAACTCATAGCAACCCCCAATGGGTTTTCAAGGCAGTAAATCTTTAGGGAAGTAGATTGCCCCATCTTCCTTTTGCAGAGCAGCTGGTGGGTTTGAACTGCCAACCTTCTGGTTCACAGTCAAATGCCTGAGGTACTGTGTCACCAGAGTTCCTGAAACCTGAAGATTGTTGCTGTCCAACTGACACCAACTCACAGCAGAGTACCTCTGCCCTCCACAGGGACTTCCAGGCTGTGACCGTTCACAAGCAGTTTACCCAGCCTGACTCCTGAAGCACCTTTGGGTGCACTGAATGGACACCCTTTAGTTAGGAAGGAGTTCTGGTGCCACAGTGCCTAGGGCTTCAGTTAGCAGTTGAGAACTGAGCCATTCATGCCCCCACGGATTCCTGTCTGTGTGACACAATACACGAAATCATTATGACACATACGATGTAGTTGCGTGTATGCATAGATAACATGCACACATTTATATTGAATATATTTTCTATAGTGCACAGAATTGTATATGGCATATATAATATTTCATAGTTATATGTATTATCTATGAGATGACAAAGAATGTCTGCTAACATATATGCGATATTCTACATCCTATTGGAATATATACTTATGGAATACATATGATTATATATTTATACATCTGTATTATTTATTTGGGAGCTCTGGCAGCATAGTGGCTAAAGCACATGACTGCTAACCAGAAGGCTGGCGGTTCAAACCCACCAGCCACTCCTCGGAAGGAAGGTTGGGCAATCCTACTTCTGTAGTGATACTGCCTCGGAAACCCAAGGAGGGGTCACTATGAGTCGGGGCCGACTCGACGGCACATAACAACAACAACAAATTATTTATTTACACATATATGTTCTAAGACACATGATATTTGAACATATTAAACATAGGCAACCCTAAATCTGCGATAAGTTTAATATCACCCAACTCTCTTATAAGTAGGTTCTGAGATAAGTTGAATACCTCATTTGTTTTCATTATCATTGCCTTTTTTATCAGTATATTCATAAAACCAATTTGATTGGAATGCAAAAGTTGAAGACAAAGAAGATGAGTAGTTGGAAAATACGATTTTGGTGATAGAAAAAACACTGGAAATCATGATAGAATTTTCTGAGACAAATGACCTATTCTTCAGAAATATTCTTTTTCAGCAGCATAAATTCCTGAGCTAGCAGAATGGTTTGATTCTACGGTTTGGTTCACCTGCTTCCACAGAATTGTGAAGTAGTGCCCTGGAGCATGTGTGCCATACTGGGTTCATCAACCCCCACAACACCGAGCATCAACAGAAGCCTCCAGCCTAATACCATTCCCATGGATTTGGGATGTGACATCCTTCACAACCATTTGCCCCATTTCCTTGATAGTTCTTGAGTTCTGTGACACGTTGCAGTGAATTATGGAGCCCAAGGATGAGAGGGAGCAGAGTGAGATGAGGATGAGTGGTTGATGATAGAGATGAACGGGTTACAGTTCTCTATCAGTATACTGCTGCAACCCTTTTTGAATGATCTTCAGTAAGATTTTACTTGTGTGTGATATCAGTGATACTGTTCACTAATTCCCACATTCTGGGGAATCACCTTTCTTTGGAATGAGTACAAATATGGATCTCTTCCAGTCAGTTGGCCAGGTAGCTGCCTTCCAAATCTCTTGGCATAACTGAGTGCCTTCAGTGCAGCATCCGTTTGTTCAAATATCTCAAGGGATATTCCATCAATTCCTGGAGCCTTATTTTTCCCCAATTCCTTCAACGCAGTTTTGACATCTTCCTTCAATACCATTGGTTCTTGATCATATGCCACCTCCTGAAATGGATGATCATCTGCCAATTATTTTTGGTATAGTGACTGCATTCCATCCATTTTCTTTTGATGTTTTCTGCATCTTTCAACATATTGCCCATGGAATCTTGCAATATTGCAATTCGAGGCTTACATTTTTTTCCTCAGTTCTTGCAGCTTGAGAAATGCCAAGCATGTTCTTCCCTTTTGGTTTTCGAACTTCAGGTCTTTGCACATTTCATTATAATAATTGACTTTGTCTTCTCGAGCTGCTTTTTGAAATCCTCTGTTCAACTCTTTAATCCTGTTGATTCTTCCATCTACTTTAGCTACTGTCCATTCAAGGGCAAGTTACTGAGTCTTTTCTGACATCCATTTTGGTCTTTTCTTCCTTTCTTGTGTTTTTAATGACCTTTTGCTTTCTTCATGGATGATGTCCTTGATGTCATCCCACAATTCTTCCGGTCTTTGGTCCTTGGTGTTCAATGCATCAAGTCTATTCTTTAGATGATCTCACATCCAGGAGGGATATAGTCAAGGTCATGTTGTGTCTTTCGTTAATTTCTTTTAATTGTCTTCAGGTTCAACTTGAAGTTGCATATGAGCAATTGATGGTCTGTTCCAAAGACAGCTTCTTGCCTTCTTTTAGCTGAAGATATTGAACTTCTCCATTGCCTCTTGCCACAGGTGTAGTCAATCTGATTCCTGTGTATTCCATCTGGTGAAGTCCACATGTATAGCTGTTGCTTTTGTTGTTGAAAAAGGGTATTTGCAATGAATAAGTCACTGGTCTTTCAAAATTCTATCATGTGATTTCCAGTAGTATTTCAAGTACCAAGGCCATATTTTCCAACTACCAGTAACACTTTTTTGTTTCCAACTTTTGCATTCCAGTCATTAGTGATAATCAACACATCTTGATTTCATGTTTGGTCAATTTTGGACTGCAGAAGTCGGTAGAAATCTTCAATTTCCTCTTCTTTGGTTTGGTGGTTGGTGCATAAATTTGGATAATAGTAGTATTAACTGGTCTTCCTTATAGGTGTATGGATATTATCTTATCACTGACAGCACCGTACTTCAGCATAGATCTTGATATATTTGTGGTAGTTAAGGTTATGTGTCAACTTGGGTGTGCTGGGGCACTGGTGGCAGTTATTCCCCATGATGAGACTGGCAATCAACTCCATGGTTGGATCTACCACAAGCAGCTACGTTGCTGTTTAGGGATGTGGTCTGCTTCCCATATATAAGAAACACCTCTGGGAATGGTCTCTAGTTTATGGCACATTTGAACCCTGCATACATGCGTACATCATTGTTCAGCAGCCTGCCTTGCTCTGCCAATCTTGGGACTTTCAATAGACTTGAATTAGTGGCCTGCCATGTTGTTTGGTAACCTTGGGACTGTGCCTTTCTACTTATCACCTTGGGTTTCTCAGCCTTAGCATCCAGAAGCTGTCTGAGTGAAGGAAATCCTCCAGTTTCAGTGGGCCGGGAGCAGGCAGCAAAGCTGAAGCCCAAGGTTGAAGGGCTTTCACCTAGCCACCAGAGTGGGGCACTTTGAACTCGGACTTAGAGCCTCAAAACTGTAAGATAATAAACTCCTCTTTGTTCAAGCCATCCCATTTGTGGTATATTCCTGTCAGAGTATCACTGGGGAACTGAAACAACATTCTCTGTGATAATAAATGTCATGCCATTCTTCTTCAATTTGTCATTCTTGGCATAGTAGATCATATGATCGTCTGATTCAAAATGGCCATAACCAGTCCATTTCGGCTCACTAATGCCTGAGAGCTCTGGTAGGGCAGTGCCAAGGCATTTAACTGCTAAGCAGAAGGCTGATGGTTCAAACCCACCAACCACTCCTCGGAAGGAAGGTTGGGCAATCTACTTCCATACTGATACTGCCTCGGAAACCCAAGGAGGGGTCGCTATGAGTTGGGACTGACTCGATGGCAAATAACAACAACAACAACAACAATGCCTGGGACATTAATCTTTATGCATTCCATTTTATTTTTGACCAGTTCCAATTTTCCTAGATTCATACTTTGTACATTCCATGTTCTGATTATTAATGGCTGTTTGCAGCTTTCTTCTCATCTTGATATATGCCGCATCACCAAATGGGGGTCCTGAAAGCTTTACTCCATCCACGTCATTATGGTCATGTCTACCTTGAGGAGGCAGCTCTTCTCCAGTCGTATTTTGAGGGCCTTCTGACTTGAGGGGCTCATCTTCCAGCATTGTTTAGAGCAACAAACAAAAACAAACAAACTCACTGCCATGGCGTCAATTCTGACTCACAGCAAGCCCCACTGGGTTTCCAAGCCAGTAAATCTTTAAGGAAGTAGATTTCCCAGTCTTCCTTCCACAGAGTGGCTTGTGGGTTTGGACCGCCAACCTATTGGTTAGCAGTCAAGTGCCTTAGGCACTACGCCACCAGAGCTAATCTAGAGCAACATCACAGTTGAACTGGCATGTAATCAGGTAGTGTGGAGCCAGATTCTCTACTATGCAACTTTCATGAATCACATTTTATCTCATTTCCTAAAACACAGGCATTCAAAGAGAAGAAGTCAACTGTGGCAGTCATTACTCATGGCTGGTGGTGTCATTCTTCATGGCTGGTGGGTTTGAACTGCCAGCCTTCTGGTTAGCAGTCAAATGCCTTAGGCGCTATGCCACCAGAGCTCCTTGTCTAGAGCCCACCACATGTTATTAGGTAGTGTGGAGCCAGATTCCCTACTATGCAACTTTCATGAATCACATTTTATCTCATTTCCTAAAACACAGGAATTTAAAGAGAAGAAGTCATCTGTGGTGCTGTCATTACTAGCTTACTTTGGCCTTGGAATTGAAGAACGACTTGGGAAAGAGTTGAATGGGGAGGTGAGAGGTATAACAGTGCTGGTCTTTCTGGTCGTTTACAGTTTCAAACCCATATGTCATATCTAACCATGGTGAAAGGTCCCAGTTGGGAACAGATTGTACCCAGGTGGGATCTCCATTGGACTGGATGAGACTGATGATGTCAATCATCCAATTGGTTCCTGGACAAAGAAAGAAAAGAGAGGGTCACCTCCTTCAACAAGACTTTGGCCCACAAACCATATCTTAGAGACACTTTATTATTTCACCCATGATGTCCATAAATATAAATCCCTTTTTCTTATCCTCTCATCTTACTTCACTCCTTACCAGCTCTTGAGTAATTCCTCATCCTTGAAACACCCTGTTCTTTTGATTTCTATGAATGCAAAGGTCTTTCAACTTCCCACCACTCTGGTTTTTATTGTTCAATGTCCTTGCTCCTTCCTCATTCAATATTCAACATTTGACCATCTAACCATTCACCCACTCCATACATCCAGCATGGCTCTGTGGATTACAGCACGCAGTAAGGAGAGAGAATAATCAAGGCATAAAACTTCCATGGAAATTCAACATCCCATCTGTCATTTTCACTGTTAACCAGAAGGCAGCAGTTCAAACTCCTGAGCCACTCCTCAATAGGAAGGTTGGGCAATCTACTTCCATAATGATATCGCCTCTGAAACCCAGGGAGGGCTCACTCTAAGTCGGGTCTGACTCAATGGCAAAAACAACATCAATAACAGCATCCTCCAAGCAGTGTATCCCTATGCACTGGAGGTATCCCATAGAGAGAGGAGGGATGAAAGTGGACTCACAGACAATCCCTTCTTGGTTGCCTTCAGTCATGAATCTTTGTCTGGCATGACCCTATTTGGACTGCCTTGAAGCTGTTCCCTGATGTATTCCCCTCACCCAGACTCATCTACCTGTTATCTCCCCCTCCATTACTGTTCTGGTTACCTAGTGCCACTCTGACAAGAAATATACCACAAATGGGATATCATTAACCAACAGGAGCTTATTCTTACAATTTGGAGGCTTTAAATCCAAGCTCAAAGTGGCAAGCTCTAGGGGCTGGGTGAAAGTCCCTCAACCTTGGGGTCCAGCTCTGCCTCCTGCTCCCAGCCCACTGGAACTAGAGGCATTTCTTCACTCAGATAGCTGCTGGCTGTTGAGGCTCAGAAACCCCAAGGTTGAAAAGTCAAAAGGCACACTCCTGATGTTACCAAAACACACAGCAGGCCATTAACTTAAGTCCATTATAAGTCCCAAGGTCAGCAGAGCATAGCAGTTCGCTGAGCAATGACATGGCTACATGCAGAGCCCGAGCGTGCCATAGCCTAGAGACCATTCCCAAGGCTTCTCCTTATATACAGGAAGCAGACAACATCCCAAAGGCAGCTACCCAGCTGCTCGTGGTAGATCCCACCATGGAGCTGACTGCCAGTCTCATCATGGGGAATAACTACCACTAGCTGCCCAGCTACTCAACCAGGTCCAGCCAAGTTGACACACAAACATATCTACCACAATTACTAATTGTATGCTGCACTCTCTAACTCCCAGAACACAAAGAGGCCCTGTGGGTGTTCTATGTCATCAACAAGGCTTCCAACTCACAGTGACACACAATGGAAGACAACATCTCCCAGTCCTGCATCATCCTGATGAGTGAATGTGGGTTGGGCCTCTGGGATCCACAAGGTTTTCACTGATCACTTTTTGGAAGCAGATCATGAGGCCTTTCTTCCTGGTCGATTTCCAACTGCACGCTCTGCTGGAACCTGCTCAGAGATGTGACAACTTGCGAGTCTCCACTGACTGACGTGTGTGGGCCGTCGGGACAGGTTTGTCTGGGAATTGAGCAGGTCTGCCACGTGGAGGCAGCATCCTGTCACTGACCCACCACTGACTGCAGACATGTCCTCTGTGGGTGTTTGCAGGGGCTGTTCAGTCACTGCTGATCCTACTGACCCCTTGTGACAGAGCAGTGCTAGTGAACTTTAAAAACTATGTTCCTATCATGTCCCCATTTCAGTCCTTCCAATGGGTTTCCACTGAGGCTGGGACATTTTCCTAAATCCCCTGACTCAATGGCCTTGAAACATAAGCCCGTGCAGACCGTCACATCAATCTGGCTGCTGGCAGCAGAGAGCTGATTAGTTGGCAAGCCAGTGGCTTGGGCAAGATACAGAAGCAGTGAACTAAAGGGCCTTAAGTTTGACAGTTAAAAAACACTGATAAACTTCTGGACTGTTTCATAAGACTCTTATTAGGTGCCCACCAGGTACAGAATATGTGCAGTGAATGTGCAATGTGACTGACAAAGCGACCCTCCACCAGATGCAGGCCAGAACAGGGATCTCTCACTGGGGCCCAGAGACATCACACATGGGTACCTTGAACCTCAGAACCCCACCCTTTTCATGAACAAAGATGATGCCTCTTTCCTCCCGAAGACCCTTTAGAAACCATGGGAATCCTTTTGCCGAGAGACCAGAGGTGATGTAGGCGGAAGCCCATCTCCGTCTCCTCTCCTCTCTCTTTAATAAACTTTGGTTCATGTGGCCATTTTGTCCCAAAATGTTCAAGTCTGTCACTGGAAGGCAAGGACTCCTGCTCAGCATCCCAGGGACCCTGCTCACAAACATGGTGACCATCGAAGGGATGCCTAGGTGTCCCAGGTTCCAGAGGAGTCCTGTGAGACCCCATCACATGGACAAGCAGCTGCCAAGACTCGAATTGTCCTGTGTCCCTCCATGCCACTGAGTAGACCCCTCACCTTGAACCCTTCAAATGAAGTCTCTACATGAGGCAGACTTCTTTCCCCACTTCTCTTCTCTCATGCTTTCCTCTTTCTCTTTCTGTGTCCAGCTTCATGGAGGGATGGTGTCCCTGAGAAGGGAACGCAAGGCCTTAGGAGGCTGTGTCTGTGACCTTGGGTCTGGACTGATCACCCCGGTTTCCCCTGCATAGCGTGCCCCAGGACTGAGCAGGACTGTGCAGCTCCAGGCCTCAGGCAAAGCCCTGGTAGCTCTGTTGTGTGGAGATAGCTGTGACACTGGTGAAATAATCTTTTCTTTCACATTAGTTCTTACCTTGGACTTTGGCACCATTAAGTGACTTTCCTTTTCTCCTCTGAGTTAACTCTTCACTCTCTTTTTGAATTTAAACCTCCCCTTTTCTTACCTTGAAAACTGTTGGATACCTGTTGGACTTATGCTTCCTTACTCCTGGTTACTTTTAACCCCTCCATCTCCATCTTTGGGGACCCTCTCAGTGCCAGGACTTTTTCTGACTCTGTCTTGGAAATGTTGGCCTAGCATTTTCCTTGTTGTATCTGTGAGCCGGGGATCCAGAACACCTGGTCCCAGAGTCTCTCGGACCCCTCTTGGGAGCTTTTCTTTTCCTTCTGTCGTCTCATTGAACCTTTGAGTTCTTGCTACTCAGCTTCATATTTTGAAGGGTCCCCTGTAAGTCGGACCTGAATTGGCTGTAAGTTAGGATTGGGAAAAGACCCACCTATTGCCTGGAGGCGTTTTCTCAGGTTTCTGTCACCCCTGCCCATGCTCCTCCTTTGTTTCCCATTCCTGAAGTTTAACTACATGGTCTTATTTCTCCCTTCTTGGGCCCAGTCTTTGGGAAGATTCTTTTGTAATTACCTCTGTACAGTTTCCCTTGCCCCCTGCACTATGACTAGCCTGTCTGGCTGTTTTTGTGAGAATTCAGGGTGACCATCTTGATGCTCTGTCTGTGGGAGGGGAAGGATAAATTTCTTGTTTTCTTTTGTTGTCTGATTGGATACCTTTGTCATTGCCTTCACAGTGCTAGGATTCAGAGTTTAGAAAGATCTGGAACCTGGGCCCAGTTTTGTGGTTGTATTTTCCTGGCCAAGTCAGCCAGGGGTACTGTTGGTTGGCCAGTTGGTGCTCACCTGGACAGGGAAAATCACACAGGGTCCCCTTAAGAGGCAGCAAGGGAACCTTATTTCACGTAAGCTTAAAAAAAAACCAAAAAACAAAAAACATGTAATTCACTGCTGTTGAGTCTTCTCTGGGTCATAGCAACCCCTCCCTGGGTTTCCAAGGCAGTAATTGTATGGAGGTAGATTTCCCAGTCTTCCTTCTGCAGAGTGGCTGATGGGTTTGAACTGCCAGACTTTTGGTTAGCAGTCAAATGCTTTAGGCCCTGTTGTTCTAATCAGAGGTTTGAGTTTGTCTCTCGTCATTATTAGCCAAGCTTGAGGTTGCTGAGCCTGCATCGAGGGTGACAGCACCTGGCATCTAAACAACATTCATTGCTATAAGTGTTGGGACCACAGAACTAGCCTGTTTGCTGGCTTTTCTGTTCTAATTTTCTGATTCTATTTATTTCATGGGAGCTCTGGTAGCATAGTGCCTAAGGCACTTGACTGCTAACCAGAAGGCTGGCGGTTCAAACCCACCAGCCACTCCTCGG
>NW_006922920.1:73251-76061 GCF_000298275.1 Orycteropus afer afer | reverse complement strand
TTTTCTCAGGTTTCTGTCACCCCTGCCCATGCTCCTCCTTTGTTTCCCATTCCTGAAGTTTAACTACATGGTCTTATTTCTCCCTTCTTGGGCCCAGTCTTTGGGGAGATTCTTTTGTAATTACCTCTGTACAGTTTCCCTTGCCCCCTGCACTATGACTAGCCTGTCTGGCTGTTTTTGTGAGAATTTAGGGTGACCATCTTGATGCTCTGTCTATGGAAGGGGAAGGATAAGTTTCTTTTTTTCTTTTTTGTTGGATTGGACACCTTTGTCATTGCCATCACAGTGCTAGGATTTAGAGTTTAGAAAGATCTGGAACCTGGGCCCAGTTTTGTGGTTGCATTTTCCTGGCTAATCAGCCAGGGGTACTGTTGGTTGGCCTATTGGTGCCCACTTGGGCAGGGAAAATCACACAGGGTCCCCTTAAGAGGCAGCAAGGGAACCTTATTTCAGGTAAGCTTCAAAACAAATGAACAAACAAACAAACAAAAAAGAACAAAAAACAAATTCACTGCCGTTGAGTCTTCTCCAGGTCATAGTGACCTCTCCTTGGGTTTCCAAGGCAGTATCTGTATGGAAGTAGATTCCCCACTCTTCCTTCTGAGGAATGGCTGGTGGGTTTGAACCACAGCCTCCTGGTTAGCAGTTAAATGCCTTAGACAGTATACCACTAGAGCTCCCCTTTAAGGCCCCCTTCATCTCTACAATGTCCCTGTGATCACATCCCTTTAAATAATTATTCCCTGTGCTAATCCCTCTCTTAGACTATTAAATCTGCTAGGACACCACTGTAGTCACCAAAACATAGCCAAGTGTGAGGCACAGAAAAGCAACTCACTTGATGTCCCCACTCTTCCCCAATTCCAGATCCTGTCTCCTTACCTGACTTTGGGTAAGTGAGTATAATGACATCGCCATCCCTCACCATGAATTCATCTCTGACCAATCTCAGATGTCCAATTCTGTAATTCCTTTTGGGGAAAGCAATACCTTCAAACCACAAATAATCAGAAGCCATTCCAAGAAATGGCTGGCCAGCCTTTCGCTGCTCAGTCTGGTCTTCACAACCTTAGAGGCAGCTGACTGCGTTTTCTGGTACTGAGAGAGGAACTCTTTTAATAAACCAAAGTCAGGGTGCAGAGTATAGAGAGATTGGGACACCGTGATTCTCATTTACATAAGGTTGAGATCCCAGGTATAAATAGAGGAGAATGAAGTTAGCCAGAACAATCATTAGCTAACAGAGAATTCCTTCCATTACAGTTGGGTAATTACAGGGGAGAGAGGACCCGGAAAGTTAATAAGCAAGTAGATCAGAAAAGAAATGTTAACATCTTTTCAAAATTAGGGGCATTTTGAAATCTTGAATGCTAATTTGGTACTTTTACTTTCTGACGTAGTTATCCCCATTGTCTGGCAACCATTTTCAAGGTGACCCAGCTAGTAACTGACCCCCTTGTAAATCAGTCCCATCAAAGAATATATCTAAAACCCATAAAAAACAGTAACGCCACTGATAGGAATATACTAGATTCGTATACTATGCAATCTGGAAAAAGTATACCATGACAACACATCACTCCAGTAGCACTTCTGATGTTCGTGGGCTGATGAAAACCATAAAATTTTAACACCTTCCTAAAGTGGCATACGAGCTCTGGTGGCACATTGCCTAGAGCATTTGACTGCTAACCAGAAGGTTAGTGGTTCAAACTGTATTAGGGGAAAAGAGACCACAAATTCAAATAGGTTCAGTAGAGACACTTTTATTAAGCCTTGGACAAAACAAAGACAACCATCCCGGATGAGGGAAACCATCAGTATGAGAAAGCTGAATGGAGTCGGTGAGTCATGGCCACAGGGCTAATCAGATATGATTTTAAATCATTGCAAAATCATGACTGGTGGTAGATAGATTTGTCACTGTTACAGGTGGGACTAAGACCATGATTGGGATTCGTACATAACAGAAGATAGGAAAGGGTTCCAGGATTGGTTCTGGGCCTTGACTACCTGACTAGGTGGTGGTCCGGAGAGGGTGCGACTCATAACGAAGGAGCCTGAGTCTTAGCCACAAGGTGGCAGTCAAACAATACCTAGACCCCAACCTTAATTTATATCAGAAAAGGACACTCTCAGGCAAGTGCCCTAGTTCTCTGGGAGAATAAAATCTACTTTCAATCATACTCTCCCTGAGGGCAAGCTGTGCCTCTCTCAGTTTGTGCTGGAACTTGTCTGGCACAGCCGCAAAGCTGCCTTAATGTTAGAAAGAACCCAAATCGTGGGAGGCTGAAGGGGAAGGCCGAAGGGGCCCCTCAAAGAAAATTGCAGAACTTTAACAGATGGGCATGATTAAGTCGACATGAATCATCATAACTAACTTGCTATTTTTCCTCCCTTTTGTTTTCTTTTAAGTACATGGAAGAGCCAACCTCTTTACGGACACTGAATTCTTTAGATTTATTTTTTTCAATTATGTACTCTTCCAAGCATGACCCTCTCCCACGAATAGTTTTGAAACCGAGTAAAGTCAAAACTGTTTTCCCATCCTGTTTAAACAGATAATTGGAAGAGATAGGACCCAGGATGGGAATAGATAAGTATACTTACTTACCCTCAAGATGAGTATACACATCAGACCAGTTGGAGACAGATGAGTAAATACAGTAAGCCCAGTTCCTTAAGAACTGAATGGGAAAAAAGAAAAAAAAAAAAAAAAAAAGAAAAAGAAAAATTAGAAAAGATTCTAAATCTACAGAAAGAAATCCAAAAGATTAATACTAAATTGTCAGAAATAGATAACACATTGG
>NW_006922920.1:65176-73151 GCF_000298275.1 Orycteropus afer afer | reverse complement strand
GGAGCTCTGGTAGCATAGTGCCTAAGGCACTTGACTGCTAACCAGAAGGCTGGCGGTTCAAACCCACCAGCCACTCCTCGGAAGGAAGGTTGGGCATCTACTTCCGTAGAGATACTGCCTCGGAAACCCAAGGAGGGGTCGCTATGAGTCGGGGCCGACTCGATGGCAAATAACTTAACATAATTTATTTCATCACTGGCTTTTGAGATGAGTGGCAGCCAGAGTATACCAGAGCGCACTTAAACAATTTTTTAATTGGTGTAACAAAGCCTTACAAGAAACAGATTATTCTAAGAAATTGTATGAAGCACACAGAAGACAAGATTAAAAACATACATAATTTTTACCTCCAGATGGTATTGTTAAGATGAGTAATATTTCTTCAAGGAATTTGCTCTGATTTGGTCTAGTGTTAAGTACATATAAGAATGAGTCCTAAGATTACAAAGAATTAATGAAATAATTTCATTTTGACAAAAGTTTATGTTTATAACAACGTTGAAGGCAAAATCTTTCTACATAACCTAAATTAGATATTAGAGGTTGTGTTTTGTTTAAGGAAAAGAAGTAATATGTTTTAAAGTGAAACTCGTAGTTTAAATTGGTTATTGTTTGTTTTATAACATGTAAATGGCCTGTTGTTGTGTTGTTGTTATATGCTATCAAGTCAGCCTGACTCATAGCGACCCCTCCTTGATTTTCTGAGGCAGTATCCCAACGGAAGTAGATTGCCCAACCTTCCTTCCAAGGAGTGGCTGGTGGGTTTGAACCGCCAGCCTTCTGGTTAGCAGTCAAGTGTCTTAGACCAAAGACAAGTCCTAGACAAGTCAAGTGTGCAGATCTAGCAAGAAACTAGCATAAAACTCACTACCCTGTTGCCCACTTTGCCCTAAGAAGACCCATTCATCACCATTGTGTCAGGACCCTAAACCTGGTGTTCGCCTCCAAGCCAGAGCTCTCTGATCAGCCACTGCATGAATTACACCTAACATGCTTCATAGATGGGAGTGGCTTCATGGAAGGTTGGAAATGCAATCATCAGCCTTAACAAGGTCTTTCAAGCAGAGACGCTTGCTCATGGAACATCAGGGCACATGTCTGAGCTAATCACCATGATCCAGGCATTGAGAATGGTGGGATCAGAAGGTGATGGGATACACTGATTGGAAAGGCCTTCCCTTGAAGGATTAAGAAAACCACAGATGTGACCCAAGGACTATTAGGAGAGATTATTCCTAGGTCTGAAATTTCCCAGACTATTGAGAGTGACAATGGAACCCATTTCACTGGTATAATAATTCAACCAGTGTCTTAACATGTGGGTATTGAATGAAAGTTATATGATGCTTGGAGAACAAAATCTAGTGGTAAAGTAGAGAGGATGAATCAAATTTTAAGGACTCACATAGCTAAATTACATCAAGCAATTAAATTAAATTGGGGAAAATAACCCTCCACATGGCCCTGTTCAGAATCAGAGTTGGCCCCATAATAAAACTGAAGGTAAGCCCCTTTGAGATGGTGTAAGGGGAACCCCTAGGGCATAGCCTAAATGACACAGACTGAAATTGTATCAATGCTATAGACATCCTGAGTCACTCACTTACTAGTTCCGTGACCTTAAGAGAGTGACTGTATCTCTCTGTGACTCATTGTTCTCATTTATGAAATGAGGATAACATTAGTGTGTACCTTACGAAGGCACCTTAGGAGCTCTGGTGGCGTAGTGCCTGAGGCATTTGACTGCTAACCAGAGGCTTGCCGTTCACCAGCCACTCCTCTGAAGGAAGGCTGGGCTACTCTTTCTGTAGAGATACCTCCTCAGAAACTGAAGGAAGGTTTGCTAGGTGTCAGGATTGATTCCACAGCAGTGAGGTTTGGTTTTTTTTTTTTTTTTTCTTATATAAGATTATTGTGAAAACTAAATGTGTAAATAGTTATACTTTAAAAAAAAAATTATACCAATGTTGATGTGTGTTTGACACTGGGAATGTGCATGAGAAAAGATAACCTGTTTATGAAACCATATTTGCAGGTAACAGGGAAGACTTTATGGACCCTGTAGGAGGCTAATGTTCTTTCTCAGCCCTGCAACCCACTTCCTGAGGTCCCTCCACACACAGATGAGCCAAGACTTGGGACTGTGTGATGGTCTGGAATCCTGTGGACTTCACAGAATAGTGGAAAGGATGTTAGGAAGTGAGTGGCAAAGGTGTGTGGATCCATCACACCAGGATGAAGACTGCCCCTGTACTGGAGATCCCTCAGAAGACCCATATGGGACAGTTCCTCAGAACACTGGGAGGCAACTCTGCTGGAAGAACTTAAGTGGCTTTCCAAGAGACATCCCACCAATGGATAAGTAGATATTACTTTAGACTAAAGTGGAACTTATTCCTTTTTATTACTTTTTGCCATTTACACAGAATTTTAAGTAGACACTGTTTTGTTCAGAGGTGAATCATCTCCTTTCTGTTCTTCCCAACAGGGACTCATTTTGTACAACAATGTACTGTAGGTTTCCTCCCCTTTCTTACTCAGATATACTCTATTTCCTACATTTTTCTAGAAGTTAAGGTCAGGCAGAAATGACATCTTCTTTTCTGTAAACCTGCATCTTTAGGCATATCAGGAACTGGAATTAATCCAGTCTTAGACAAGACCAGATTTGGGTGGTTATTTGTTTATATTTTTAATTTGGCATATGGAACTTTTGATTCCAAATTTATCAGACACTATCCACCTCCTGGTCATGTGCATGGAGAAGGCCATTTGAGTCCAACAGTCCTCTCTGGATTCCTTAGTAGATTCCTAAATAACTATATATTTAAAAAAAGAAAAATAAATCACTGCCCTTGAGTAGATTTTGACTCATAGAGACCCCTCCTTGAGTTTCTGAGGTAGTATCTCTTTGGAAGTAGATTGTCCAATCTTCCTTCAAGGACTGGCTGGTGGGTTTGAACCCAAGCCTTCTGGTTAGCAGTCAAATGCCTTAGGAACTACACCACCAGAGCTCCACATAGCCTTGGATTTTCATTTTGCCAAACACAGTGGAGTATATACTATCATAAATAATACACATTGTGCTTGGATAAAGAATTCTGGGGAGGTCGAACTAAGTCCACATGCTATCCATAAGGTTTCTGAATGGACACACCCAGCACCCAAAGGCCTGGGACCAAGGATATGGATGAAGGTAGGTTAAGAATTTATTCCCCTACCTGTGAAGCAAGGAGGTTTTTCAAAATGGAGTCTCATCAGTAATGACCATGGTAATTCCGTCTAGCAGCTTAGTGCCTGAAAAACGAGATACAGCAGTTTGAATTAGGGATTCTGGTGGTCTGAACAGCTCACTGAGTCAGAGTGCACCAAACTCAAGGGAGTAAGATTGGAAAGGAGAAAGGGACAGGGGGAAGAATAACAAGACCAGGAAATCTACACTGCAGAGTGCTGACAGGTAGCCGAGAAAGGCCATTGGAGATCTGCTGGGGGGAGTGCCAAGCAGCAGGCTAGAAAGGTCATCCAAGACCTCCCTGGGTTAAGGAAGAAGACCTACCACACCAACATATGAGTGACCACACCAGCATATCAATGACCACCCCAAGAATCTACCTTCAGCATCTGATTTTATTGGTAACTTGGGTTGGCTAGGTGCAAGTTGTCATGTCCGGCACTGCTGAAACCCGAGAAGAGAGTTCCTTGGTGCTTGAAAAGAGTGAGTCTGGGGAGGTGCCTCACAGTGGGTCACTGAACAGGCTTGGGTCAGCTTTGTAGCTCTGGGGGATCCACACTTGACTTTCTCAGTAATATTGGGACCACTCGATGTGAGTGGGCAATGGCTTGACTCCAGTGCTGCTGAAACTGAGTGGATCTTTGGTGCTGCAGGTGGGCAGACCCAGAGAGGAACTCCCACAGTGGATCACAGTGTGGGTCATCGACACAGGTCTGCAGGCCCTTGAAGAAACTCCTGCTATGGAGTGGTGTAGGCTGGCACTGCAGATGGGTGGGCTCAAAGGGGAACTCATGCAGTGTATCGTGGAGCTGGGCAGTTGTCTCCCCCTTGGGAGAGGGGTTTTGGCATGTGTCTCAGCCTGGCGGAAAGTGGTAACCCCCTAACAACTGGAGTCTTTGCTGAACTTGAGCTGCAGGCTGGTGAATAACAGTACAATGTCATCATTAACAGCCCACTCAAAGCCCTAGAAATAGTTCCCCTAGTGATGGGGAACTTTCCTTCTTCCTCTCTTCCATGCCCACTTTCTTCACCAATATCCTCACTCATCCAATAGAAAAAACCACATTCAGCTATCATAACACCTCCCAGTTCTAATTCTAAACCCTCTTTACGACAAACAGAGATTCATATCCACATTCCACACAGTGATTCCATCATCTCAAAGAAAACTGCAGAACAACCCAGCATACTTGAATTAATAACTAAAAAAATAAAATACACCAGCTCCACCTTTTCAAAATATTAAATCATAAAACCAAGACAAAACAATTCAATACATAACCAACAGTTAAAGATAACCTCAAAATGTCTATGAAACAACAGGCAACTCAAATCAAACAAAAGAAAACAGGGCAAAGCATTAGAAGCAAAACCACAAACAAAGGTCTCATTAAACATAGAGGAAGAGGAGGCAATAGGATTATCTGAGAAGGAATTTAGAAGATATGTTTACAGAGCTCTACAAGAGCCTAAGGAAACCCCAAACAGAAGCAAGGAGAACATAGACAGTTCCCTGGAAGAACTCAGGAAAATCATTCCAGAACAAAATAACAAGATTAATGCACAATCAGAACTCATACAGAAACAGCAGTTACAGATCGAGAAGATGATGACCAAAATTACAGAATTACACACCACAGTGGAAGCACAAAAGAGTAGGACAGAACTGGCTGAAGAATGCATATCCCAACTAGAAGGCAAATCCCTGGACACCATCCTGTATGAAGAAAAATAAGAACAAAGATTTAAGAGAAATGAAGAGAACCTAAGAGTTATATGGGATGACATGAAAAGAAACAACATAATACTCATTGGAATTCCAGAAGAAAAAGAAAGAGGTGAAAAAAACCACTGAGAATATTGTGGAAGACCTACTAACAGAAAACTTCCCCCATATCATGAAGGAAGAAAAGATATTTGTCCAAGAAGCTCATAGAACCCCACACAAGATAGATCCCAAGAGAAAAACACCAAAGTATATTATAACCAACCTCTCCAAAACCAAAGACAAAGAAAAAATTTTGAGAGTTGCCTGGGACAAAAGAAATATTACTTACAATAATCAAACAGTTAGGCTGAGCATTGATTACTCAGCAGAAACCATGCAGGCAAGAAGGTAATGGGACGGCATACATAAAACACTGAAGGAAAAGAACTTCCAACCAAGAATCCTATATCCACCCAAATTATCCATCAAATAAGAGGGCACTATCAAGGCATTCTCAGACAAAAAGAAATTAAGGGATTTTGTGAAAACCAGACCAACCCTACCAGGAATGCTTAAGGAAGTCCTTCAAATAGATAACCCACTACAGAGATCAACAAAATAAAAAAGATACTGACAAAATATTATGAAAAACTGAGCTCCAACAGATTAGAGAACCTAGAAGAGATGGATAAGTTTCTAGAATCACAAAACCTACCTAAACTATCCCACTAAAAGATAGAATACTTGAACAGACCTATAACAAAAGAAGAAATTGAACAAGTCATAAAAAACTTCCCACAAAGAAAAGTCCTGGCCCTGATGGCGTCACTGGAGAATTTTATCAAATATTCAAGGAAGAGTTGACACCTATGCTATTCCAGAACATGGAGAAAGATGGAATACTCCTAAACTCATTTTATGAAACAAACATAACATTAATACCAAAACCAGACAAAAGACACCACTAGAAAGGAAAACTACAGACCAATATCCCTCATGAACACAGAAGCAAAAATCTTTAACAAAATCCTAGCCAGCAGAATCCAACAACATATCAAAAAATTAATTCACTCTGACAAAGTGGGATTCATACCAGGTTTACAAGGGTGGTTCAACATGAGAAAAACAATCAATGTAATCCACCACATAAACAAAAGAAAAGAAAAGAACCATATGATTATATCATTTGATGCAGAAAAGGCATTTGATAAAATCCAACACTCATTCCTGTTCAGAACTCTCAACAAAATAGGGATAGAAGGGAAATTCCTCAACATAATAATGGGTATATATGCAAAGCCAATGGCCAACATCATTATTAATGGAGAAAGACTCTTTATGAATGGGAACTAGATAGGGATGCCCTCTATCACCACTTCTATTTAACATTGTATTGGAAGTCCTGGCCAGGGCAATAAGGCAAGAGAGAGAAATAAAAGGCATACAAATTGACAAAGAGGAAGTAACACTATCTCTATTTGCGAACAATATGATCCTGTACATAGAAAACCCAAGGACTCAATAAAAAAATTACTAGAGCTAATAGAGAGGTTCAGCAAAGTGGCAAGGTACAAGGTCAACATACAAAAATCAGTTGGATTCCTCTACACCAACAAAGAGTCCTCTGATACAGAAATAAGAGAAACAATACCATTTACAATAGCTACTAAAAAGATAAAATACTTGGAATAGCCTCACCAGAGACACAAAAGACCTATACAAAGAAAACTATAAGACACTGCTACAAGAGACAACAAGGGCACTACATAAATGGAAGAACCTACCTTGTTCATGGATAGGTAGACTGAATATTGTGAAAATGTCAACACTACTAAAGAAATCTACACATTTAACGCAACCTCAATCCAGAGTCCAACAAAAATTTTTTAAGATGTGGAAAAATCAATTACTACCTTCATGTGGAAAGGAAAGAGACTGGATGAGCAGACCACTTCTGAAGAAGAACAAAGTGGGAGGTGTTACACTCCTGGATCTTAAGAACTACTACACAGCCACAGTAGTCAAAAGAGCATGGTATTGGTACAATGATAGACAGACCAATGGGACAGAATCGAAAGTCTAGATATAGACCCATCCATCTGTGGACAACTTATCTTTGACAAAGATCCAAAATCCATTAAATGGGGAAGAGACTGCCTCTTTAACAAATGGTGCTGGCAAAAGTGGATATCCACTTGCAGAAAAATGAAACAAGACCAATACCTCACCCCACTCACAAAAACAAACCCAAGCTGGATCAAAGACATAAGAGATAGAAAACAGATGCAAATACCAACCAATGTGTAAGCAATACTGCATTACCATTAACAACAAACACCAGACTACAGATAAACATATAAACACCTGAGAGGATCAGATGGGGGTCAGTGAACAGGAGTATACTCTGGACCAAGGGTAGATTCAGTGAAGGCTAATCTTGCACAGACACCAGTGATACAAAATACCTGCAATCCTTACAGAAACAATAGAAGACAGACACAGAATAATCCCTCACAGACACCCAGACACTATGGGAGAGAGAGCCAATGGACCTACCATCTCAGGACCACAGTACTGGGGGACTCAATTGGCACAATAAAATATATAAAAGCCTTGTTCCTCATCTTACATTGGTAAGTAGTGACTGGAGTCTTAAAAGCTTTCAAGCGGCCATCTAAGATGCACCTAGTGGTCTCCTATAGTCAGAAGCAAAGAACAGTGCACAAAAAACAAGGGCATTTGGAAGCAATCAGTCCTAAGACATGATGGCCCTTGAGACAAGAACTAGATGGTGCCCAGCTACCAATGCCAACCACTCAGGAAAGGATCAAATCTGGAGATCCTGTATAGAGTGGGAGGAAAAACGTGGAATATGAATAAAATCCAAAAACTCAATAATGACCAGAATTACTGGTCAGATGAAATCTGGTAAGACCCTCAATACTATGGCCCTGGAATACATTCTGCACCTGGAATAAAACGTACCCCCAGGGGTGGACTCTCAGCCCAATAGTTAACAAGATGTACATGGACAC
>NW_006922920.1:41330-44955 GCF_000298275.1 Orycteropus afer afer | reverse complement strand
TTGCTAAGGAGGGAAGCAAGAGGAAGAATGACAATATCAGTGAGAATTCGAGCCCTGGACATCATGGTAATATAGCAAAATGCCTTTCACATGTCGAATGCTCAAAATTCACATAGAAGGAGGTGACATGCTCTTTTGCTTCCCTGCCCAGGAACCAGTCAGATGAAGAACATCATCAATATGATATATTTCAATGCAGATCTCAGCTGGGTCCAATATGTTACGAACAGGCATTGTTCATGAAGAATAGAAATAAGAGATGGGTGTGAACGTGTGAAGAATCAGAAGGGACCGTGCCAATACCCATACCATTTCCTAGCTCAGTTCTGTCCCAAGTCATTCTTCAATCCCAGGTCAAGGTCAGCTAGTGATGACAATGACACAATTCACTTCTCTGGCTGTCTAATCTACAGTGATTTTGGGAAGACTTCAAATGTTATTCATCTGAGTGAGCATAATCCTGTGATTACCTTCTGGTCCACATAAATGTTTACATTTTTCTGATATGGAATGCATTGAATAAAACCATTCCACTGGCTACGTGTTATTTAGGCTTCAGTGAACGTTTTTAGTGCACATAACTTGAGCTTCCAAGAACATGAAATCCTTTCCAGGAGAAATACTCTGCAATTAAATTAATTCCAGTATATTGTAGTTTTGCTGTGGTTTTTTAGCCACCAAGGACTTAACCATTACTGCCACCCTAGACTTCCATATTATTTTAGGAACAACAAGGTCTTTACCCCATGTCATGAGCAGCCAATGATGAGAACCTGATGAAGTGGGGGGAAAAAAAAGAATTTTTTGAGTATTGATACCCAAGACTTGACAATCTGCTTCCTTAAAGATCTGCTGCCTCAGAAACACAATGGGGGTGGCTGTGAGTAGTTTGTACCCAAGGACACAGAGAGGATCACTTCTTCAAATGATTAGTATCTTCTAGCAAAGGGATAAGTATGACTGTGCAGGGACATGGGAAGTGGTCGGAGATCCTCTGGGCGGCCAGGAATGTCTTTGCTCTCCTTTTCCGTGGTTCCTCCTGGTTCAGTGTCCCTCTTCCCAGGGCCGTCTTACTTCATGAACTATGGAACTCAACCAAAACCGATTGTGGGAGAGGGCTGCATGTAACAGGATTTGTTATGGAAAATAGCAACCCGAAGAATCTACAATTGAAAACAACAAACCTAAAGACTCAGCATCCATGAAAGCAAAGGAGGGACAATAGCGAGTTAGTCTCTGTGACTCAGGTCTCTTTTGATCATGCCTGTTAGTGTTTAAGTGCTGCAATTTTCACTGAGGGGACCCTTTGGCCTTCCACATCACCCTTCCACAATATTACCTTAAAGAGGTGTTAAAAGTTTATGAGTTTCATCCACATATGAACCTCAGAAGTACTACAGCAATGCTGCGTCCACATGGCTTATAGCTTTTTCTACATCATATGCTATAGGAATCTAGTGTATTCCTATTAGTAAAGTCACATTTTTCATGGCTTTTATACTTGTACTTTGATGGGATTGATCCTCAAGTGGATCAGTCATATGGTCAATAACTGAAACCCCCCAAAAATGTTCCCAGACCCCATCTGGTTTGCACAAGCCTGCAAAAATTGAAAGTCATTTCCCTACTTCCCCTCATCACGTATTAACCCCCTCCCCTGTAATGTATTAACCCATTTTTTGAATAGTTTCAAGACATTAAGCTTGTTAAGGGCAGCATCTTATCAGAACACTCTCCGGTGGTCTTCCCAAGTTATTGTCTTGGGTCCCCTATCAAAAGGAACCTGGAGCCATTCAATCTCAGACCAGTCACGGAGTCCCCATCCCCAATTCCTCAAACTTAGGTACAAATATTTCTAGAAATTAGGAGGGGTTAGCAGTCATCTTGGATGAGTTCCAGCCCCCCACAGATGGACTCTGAACTGTGAGCAACATTTTGTAAGCCTGACGTTTTTGCCTTTATGTTCCTCTCTCCCTATTCTTTTGTTTCTCTTCTTAGTAAGCAATCATGTCTTGGACTACACCTTCTGAAAAGTGTTTTGGACTCCCATTACCTACTCAGTGGGAAGTTTTAACCTCCTTGGAAAATTCCCATAACATCAAGTACTAGCTGGGTCATCTTGGACAAAGTTGCCAGTTAATGGGGACAAGTATATGTCAGAAAGTAAAAGTGTCTAATTAATATCCATGTTTTCAGAATTCCCTTAATTTTGGAAAGATTTTGACACTTCCTTGCTGCTCTGGTTGTTTATTGAGTTTCTGGGTCCTCTCTCCCCTGCAATCACCCACGTGTAACTCAGGGAGTCCCCTGTTGGGTGATGAATATTTAGCTACATCCGCCCTCTTCTATTGACATCAGTGATCTGAACCCTGTGTAATCTGGAGATCATTGGGCCCTAATCTCTCAAACCTTTGCACTCTGACCTTGCTTTATTGAAATAGTTTCTCCCTCAGTGTAAACAAATAGAGTCAACTGCCGCTAATGTTGTGAAGACCAGACTGACAAGTGCAAGCCTATAGATATTTCTTAGGATGGCTTCTGATTATTTGTGGTTTGAAGATATTGCTTTCCCTCAAGCAAATTACAGCACTGAAGATCTGAGATCGGTTAGAGATGAATTTGTGGTGAGGGATGGAGATGTGATTACACTCACTTACCCAAAGTCAGGTAAGGAGGCAGCATCTGAAATTGGGTAAGGCTGTGGAAATCAAGTGAGTTACTTTTCTCTGCCTCACCCTTGCCTATGTTTTGGTGACTAGAGTGGTGTCCTAGTGGATTTCACAGTCTGAGACAGGGATTAATACATGGAATTGTTATTTACAGGGATGTGATCACAGGGACATTGTAGAGATTAAGCAATTGTCTTCATTTCCCCAAGCAATTGTCTTTTCAATAGCTTCTTATGCATATAGGAGCTCTGGTGGCATAGTGCTAAGGCACTTGACGGCTAACCAGAAGGCTGGCAGTTCAAACCCACCAGCCACTCTTCAGAAGGAAGATTGGGCAATTTACTTCCATAGTGATACTGCCTCAGAAACCCAAGGACAGATCACTGTGAGTTGGAGTTGACTTGAAGGCACTGAGGTGTTTTGTTGTTTTTTTCTTATGCATATGGGAGCTCTGGTGGTGTAGTGCCTAAGGCATTTGACTGCTAACAAGAAGGCTGGCAGTTCAAACCCACCAGGCCCTGCTCAGAAGGAAGACTGGGCAATCTACTGCCATAGAGATACCACCTTGGAAACCCAATGGGGGTTGATATACGTCAGAACCAATTCAACGGCACTGAGTTTGGCTTTGATTTTGGCTTATGCATATGACTTCCGAATAACTGATGACTTTGAATTGTGGTGTTGACAAAGAATATTAATATATCATAAATTGCCAGAGAGGAACCAATCTCCCTTGGAAGAAGTATAGCCAGAATGCTCCCTAGAAGTGAGAATGCCCCAACTTAGTCTCTCAAATATGAACTTGGACTTAAAGCCTCCAATTGTAAGAATAAACTCCTTTTTGTTAAGGCCATCCCATTTGTGGTATATTCTTGTCAGAGAGGCACTAGGAGAAAGTTTGACATTACAGATTCTTGGCAATGTAGTGGGGTCCTTCCTCAAAAGAACTTGGCCTC
>NW_006922920.1:36522-37366 GCF_000298275.1 Orycteropus afer afer | reverse complement strand
TCTTCTTCGGATTTCCTTATTCATTCTCCAGCTTTCACATGCATATGAAGTAATACAAAATACCATGGCTGTGGTCAGATGCACCTCAAACTTCAAAGTGACATGTTTGCTCGTCAACACATTGAAGGAGTCTCTTGCAGGACATTTGCCAAGTGCAATACAACACCTGCTTTCTCCACTGCTGCTTCCATAGGTGTTGATTGTGGATCCAAGTGATATGAAATCTTGGACCACTTCAATCTTTTCTCCATTTGTCATGATGCTGCCTTTTGGTGCAGTTGTGAGGATTTTCATTTTCTTTATGTTGAGGTGTAATCCATATTGCAGTCTGTAGTCACTAATTCTTATCAGTAAAAACTTCAAGTCATCTTCACTTTCAGCAAGCAAGGTTGTGTCATTTGCATATCACAAGTTGTTAATAAGTTTTCCTCCAACGCTTATGCCACATTCTTCTTCATATAGTCCAAATTCTCAGGTTCTTTGGAAAGCATAGAATTGAAAGTGTATGGCGAAAGAATAGAACCCAGATGTACACCTAGGTGTTAAACTATTCATTATCATCTTGTGCTGTTTGAAAGACTGTCTTCTGGTCTATGTGTATGTGGTAGTTAAGTTTCTGTGTCAACTTGCTGGGCCTGGTTGAGTGGCTGGGCAGCTGAATGTAGTTATTCCCCATGGTGAGATGAGTAATTAACTACAGGTGGAATCTATTGGAGCAGCTGAGTAGCTGCTTTGGGTATGTGGTCTTCTTCCTGTATATAAGAAACAGCTTTGGGAAGGATTTTTAGCTTATAACATGCTTGAATCCTGCATGTAGCTATGCCATGCAGCCTGCCAAGCTCTG
>NW_006922920.1:26948-32714 GCF_000298275.1 Orycteropus afer afer | reverse complement strand
TTTGGCCACTCTGCCAGGCTCAAAAGGAGGCCTCCTAGAGGCAGAACTCTCTCTGACTGCTGGTTGAGGAAGACGTGCTGCTGAAAGAGACACGCACTCCTGAAAGAGACACATGCTGCTAGGAAAGAGATGCAAGAGACACACATTCCTGAGTAAGACACCGAGGGACATGTACTTCTGGGGGTAGACTGTGAGAGACTTGGCTGAGAGATGGTGGGCTGGCGAGAGAGACTGAGCATTTTTCCTGGATTCAAATTGTAGCCTGGTACTTCCCCAATAAACCCCATAATCTGTGAGTTCTGTGTGGCCACTGCAGTGAATTATCAAACCCAGGAGAGAGATGGTGGGTGCTTTAGGAGGAACGGTTGGTGAAAGGGCTGGAGGGAGGCAGCATGTCTGGCCTTGAGTAATAGGCCTTGGGCTATTGATGATGATTCTGCCTTCCTCTTGTGGGGTTCTAGGAGGTCAGAATATGTGGCCTCCTTGTCCTTTTTGTAATCATCTTTCTTTCAAATGGGTACAAGTGTGGGTCTCTTCCAGTCACATTGCCAGGTAGCTGTCTTCCAACTTACATGGCATGGATGAGGCAGTACCTCCAGTGCTGCATCCTTTTCTTGAAACATCTCAAGGGGTATCCCATCAACTCCTGGAGCCTTGTTTTTCACAAATTCCTTCACTGCAGCTATGACTTCCTCTTTCAATACCATTTGCTCAAGAATATATGTCAACTCCTGAAATATTTGAGTATTACCCAATTCTTTTTTGTACAGTGACTGTGTACTCATTGCATCTTCTTTTGATGCTTCCTGCATAATTCAATATTCTGCCCGTAGAATCCTTCAATATTGCAACTCAAGTCTTGCATTTTCTCTTCAGTTTTTTCACCTGAAGAACTACTGAGTGACTTCTTCTCTTTTGCTTTTGTAACTCCAGGTCGTTGCACATTTGAATATTGTAATCGACTGTGTTTTCTCCGGCTGATCCTTGAAGTCTTCTGCTCCACTCTTTATCGTGTCATTTCTTCCTTTGCTTGAACTACTCCCCAGTCAAGAGCAAGTTTCAGTTTCTCTTATCACCTCCATTTTTTTCTTTCTTATTCCTTTCCTGTCTTTTTAGTGATCTTTTTCTTTCTTCATGTATGATGTTCTTGATGTCATCCTGCAATTTGTTAAGGTTTCCTTCATTTGCATTCAACGAATAATTTTTTTTTCTTCAGATGGTGTCTAAATTCAGGTGGAATATAAGCAATATTATATTCAATTCAATGTCTACTTCAAGCCATGAAGCAGTATCTGGTAGTAGAGGACCACTCTTCCCATAGAAAACTATGAAACTACACAAAGTATCTCAGGGAACACTTTCAAACAGCAGAAAAAAATATGGTCATGCAAGAAAAAAATTCATGTTTGAAGGTAACTGAGAAGGGAGAGTCTGTGAGTCAACTTTCTTTCCATGTTCTATATATGGGTATGTCTTCAAGACATTATGTGACTTTGGCATGGAAGATGGTAGAGCACATATGACTGATGAGATTTTGAATTCCTGTGGGAGTTTGATGCCTTGATTATTCTCTCTTCACATTGCTTGCTGCAACCCAAGAGAGCCAGGCTGGATGCATAGGGTCAGGTGAATGGTTAGAGAGTCGAATGCCAAAAATTGGATGAGAGAGGAGCAAGGAGATTGAGCAGTAGAAACCATAGTAGTAAGAAGTCAAAAGAACTTTTTACTCATGAAAGTAAAAAACAAAGGGTATTTCAAGAAGAAAGAATCCCTAGAATGCTGGTAAGGAGTGAAGTCAGATGAAAAAAAAAAAAAACTAATGAGATTTATATTCATGGACATCATCGGTGAAATAGTAAAGTGTCTCTTAGATATGGTTGGGTGGACCAAAGCAATGTTGAAGGAGCTGACCTTCTCTTTTCTCTCCTTGTCTAGGATCCAATTGGATGGTTGACATCATCAGTCTCATCCACTCCAATGGAGATCCCACCTGGGTCCAATCGGTTTTCAACTTTGAACGTTCACCATGGTTAGAGTCTAAAAGTGGGTATGAAGATGTAAAAAATAAGAAAGGTCAACGCTTCTACTCCTCCCACCTTCCCATTCAACTCTTCCCCAAGTCATTTTTCAATTCCAAGGCCAAGGTAAGCAGGTAATTACAGTGCAGTGGATGACCACCTCTCTTTGAATGCCTGTGTTTTTGGGACTTAGATAAACTATGCTTCATGAAAGTTGCATAATACAAAATCTGGCTCCACACTAAATTTTACATATTAGTTAAACTCTGTGATGTTAGCCTAGGCAATATTTAGTCTTCATTATTTAAGTAAAACTTTGTCTCACTTCTGGCTGAAACCCCTGACATTGTGTGCCCATGACAGTAGCTTCCGAAGAATAAACAAGCATCTAAAATTCAGAGGAATTTGGAGGTTGACACTCACATTAGAAGTACAATTGAATTGGCAGATGATATTTCTATATATATATTTGTATGTGCTTAAGGAATATACATATAATTGAAGATAATGGGGCAAAGACATGGTAACATCTTAGCCACAGTCAACCATACTGATGGAGCAAGTAGTTGGACCTGAGGGCTCAAGGCCATGGTCAGAGACTATGCCAGCTCAATTGCCATAGCATATTACACAAAAATAGTTTTCTACATCGTGCTTTGCTGAGTAGTGTCAGGATCTTAAAAGCTTGCAAACAACCATACACATACAACAAATGGTTTCTCCTCATCCAGAGCAAAGAAAAATGAAGAAAATCAAAGGCACATGGAAACAATTAGTCCAAGGGACTGGTGGAGCATGGGAACATCAGCCTATATGACCATGAGACCAGAAGAGCTAGATGGTGCCCAGCTATCAGTGTCAATCACTCAGAAAGGAAACAAAGCAGGAAATCCTGGATAAATTGAAAGAACAGTGTGGAAAAAAACCTAAATCATTAAAAAAAAACAGGCTTACTGGCCTGATAGAGCCTGGTGAAACAGCCTAGATTATGGCCCCTAGTTACCCCTTAGGTGTAGAATTGACCTCACTCCCACAGCTTCCAAACAAACAACAGGCATATAGGTGAACACTTACATCAGGTAGATGCACTCTTTAGAATGATCCATCATGGGAGAATGGAAGGGCAGTGTTTGCACAGGGAGGTAGCTCAGGGGTAGGAATGCATAGGAAAGAAGGACACTGGGAAGAGGTAACTAGAGGGAGGAAGAGGAAAGACAGCTACTACATCGTAGGGATGCAGTCAGTGTCATGATACAATATGTGTATGAACTTACGGAAAATGAATTTGCTCTGTAAACTTTCACCTAAATCACAGCAAAAATTAAACAGAAAGAAATCCAGTTGAGTTTCTCTAATCAGTATGTCATCTACATATACCATGTCTTTCCCAGTTGACAATTCCACCTGGCAATAAAGAATAATTCCAGTAAGTGTAAAGTAAATCTCTAATATTGAGTGTCCCCAGGATACACACTGTGAATTTGTACTCTTCTTATATTATACTTTAAATAAATCGACACCAAACCCATGGTCCAAAGTGCACATAACTCCTCAAACCATCATATGAGGTGGTAGAGAAATTATAAAAATATCCTAATATGGTTGTTGTTAGTGCTGTTGATACCTTTATGACTGATAGAACAAAACATGGTCTTGTTGAGTGAATGATTCATTTTATCAGGATCAGCACAAAACTCGGTCCTATGAGGCAGAGGGTAAGGATGTCCCAAATCTCCACCTACTCTAAACGACTGTAACCCCTGCATCTCTATCATCAACTACTCATCTTCCTCTCACTCTGCTCCCTCTCATCCTTGGCCTCCATAATTCACTGCAACATGTCACAGAACTCAAGAACTATCAAGGAAATGGATCATATGGTTCCAGAGGTCATCACATCCCAAATCAATGGGACTGGTATTAGGCTAAAGACTTCTCCTGACTCACAGAGTTGCAGGGGCTGATAAACCAAATATGGCAGGTCATGCTACAAGCTACTAGTTCAGAAAGCTGTGCAAGCTGGTAAATAATGTCAAGATAGGCTGCTGGCTCAGATAGTTCTGTTGTTGAACAAAGTTATTTTTGAAGAATAGCTCATTGGTCTTACAAAATTCTCTCATGTCATCTCTGGTGTTGTTTCTATCACCAAGGCCATATTTTCCAACTACTGATGCACCTTTGTTTTAAACTTTAACATTACAATCAAATTGGTTTGATAAATGTACTGATAATAAAAGGCCGTTATAATGAAAATTAAAAGCAAATGAGGTATCCAACATCTCTGAATCTACTTAGTGATAGTTGTGTGAACAGACCCTCATCATAGATTGGGGGTTAACTGTATTAATAATATGCACATATCATATATGTTTTATAATATATATGTGTAAACACATAATTGTTGTTGTTGTTGTTACGTGCCGTCGAGTCGGACTCAACTCATAGCGACCCCTCATTGGGTTTCCGAGGGAGTATCACTATGGGAGAAGATTGCCCCATCTTCCTTCTGAGGAGTGGCTTGTGGGTTTGAACCACCAGCCTTCTGGTTAGCAGTCAATTGCCTTGGGCGCTACGCTACCAGAGCTCCTAAATACATAATAGAGATGTATAAATATATAATCATATGCATTACATAAGTATATATTCCAACAGTATATATAATACCTAATTATGTAAGCATAACTTCTCTATTATCTTATGTACAATACATGTATCTATAAATATATTCTATATACAATGTACACTATATAAAATATTTTCAATATGAATGTATATATGTTTTATATTATATGTATAATAATGACGTATATTGTATAATAAACATAGGACTCCTTGGGTGGCACATATGGGTTCAACTAATAACTGAAAGTTGGTTGGTTCAATGTACCCAATGGCCCTTCAGAAGTAAGGGTTGGCAATCTGCTTGTGAACAGTCACAGCCTTGAAATCCCTATGGAGGGCAGAGATACTCTAACACACATGCTGGTCCCATCAGATAGAGTCGATTTGAAGGCTACTATTTTCAGGTTGATAGACAGAAAATTAGCATTTCGTTTAATATCTTTTAAGCACCCCTGTAGTTGATTGTCTCTCTGGGTGTTTCACAATCAACAGTAGCACCATGAGGAAATTTATATGATAAGTGTCCAATACATGGAATTGATAATGAAACCTCTCTACACTGTTAACCATGAGCATCAGTTTGATTAGAGCCTGGAAATGAAGACCTAGGTAAAGAAGATGAGACCTGGAGTATGAAATGCCTGGAAAGTCAGCAAGAGTCGCAAAAAAGCTCAAAAGGGCATGCCTTTTGTAGTCCCCACACTAGTTTCCTCTAGTATCTTAGTGCTTGAAAAACCAGATGCAGCAGTTTGAAATAGGGATTCTGGTGCTCTGAACAGCTCATTAAGTCAGAGTAAGCTAAACTCGGGGAGTAGGATCTGAAAGGAGAAAGGGGCAGTGCAATTACCCAGAGGGGGAAAAATAACAAAAACAGGTGAACCTGAACTCTGGAGCACCAACCAGCAGGTGAGAAAGCCCATTGGAGACCTCCCTGGGGTATTGGAGAGAATGCACCACACCAGAGAACCTGTGGCCACTCCACACATCTACCTTCAGCACCTGTTTTTGTCAGTAAACTTGGGACCTCTGATTGGGAGCTGAGATTTCTCTGGTTCCAGTACTGCTGAAGCCTGAGCACAGCCTGAGAACATTAACACTGCAAGTGGGCAGACCCCAGGAGGAACTC
>NW_006922920.1:20439-21015 GCF_000298275.1 Orycteropus afer afer | reverse complement strand
TAAATCTAGGGATCCTGGATAGAGTTGGAGAAAAACGTGGAACAAAACCCCCCAACTCAATAATGACCAGAATTACTCATTGGATAGAGTCTGGTGAGACCCCAATACTATGGTCCTGGGATACCTTCTGAGCCCAGAATAAAGTTCACTCTCAGGGGCTGGCTCTCAGCCCAACAGTAAACAAGATGTCCATGCAGATCACCCAACCCAAGGTGACCCACCCACATACTCTATGATAATACATCCCTTGGAGCAATCGACCACAGGGCACCAGAGGGGCAACATTCACAGGGAGGAAATGCAGGACTGTGTGCAAACTATGAAGGACACAGGGGGAGGCTTACTGGGCAGGGAGGGAAGGACACTGGGTTAGGGTTGGGCATGGTACATGGGGAGTGAAACTAAATGTACACATGATGTTGAATGTAAAACAAACTCTTAAAATATTTTTTTTTTTAAAAAGGGTTGCAACAAACTCAGATCTCATGCACCTTTTATTAAAAACAAGAATAAAAGAAAACAAAAAAGTATTTTCACGGTGACCACCACCTGTGTGTCAGTTTGTCGTACCCTGGT
>NW_006922920.1:16829-18311 GCF_000298275.1 Orycteropus afer afer | reverse complement strand
CTGCCAACCTTGAGCGTGTCAGTCCCTGCACCTGCGTGAGTCAGAGAAGGCCTCCAGTTGACCTTTGATGCAGGAACTTGGGACTTGGCAGCCTCTATAGCTGTGTGAGTCATTTTCCTGAGATAAAGTTATATAGATAGATAGATGATAGATAGATAGATAGACAGATAGATAGATAGATAGATAGTTGTATATATAGATATATATATGGATACCTATTTGGACAGATAGATAGATAGATAGATAGATAGATAGATAGATAGATTGATAGATAGATAGATATAGAAGCTTTACAGGTTTGGTTTCTCTAGACTTCCCAGACTAACATAGTGTCCATCAGGGTTGTATCCTTTCAGCATACTTACTCAATCTGTGTGCTGAGCAAATAATCTGAGAAGCTGGACTGTATGAAGAAGAATGTGCCGTCAGGATTGGAGGAAGATTTAGTAACAATACACAGACTACACAAACTTACCTTCTGAAAGTGAAGATGACTTGAAGCATTTGCGGATGAAGATTAAAGACAGTGTGCACTATGGATTATGCCTCAACATAAAGAAAACAAAAATCCTCACAACTGGACCAGTGAGCAGCATTATGACAAATGGAGGAAAGATTGAAGCTGTCTAAGATCTCATATTACTTGGATCCACAATCAGCACCCATTGAAACTGCAGTCAAGAAATCAGATGACATATTGCAAATTGGCTGCAATGGACCTTGTCAAAGTGTGGAAGAGCAAAGATGTCTCTTTGAAGACTAAGGTGCACCTAACCCGAGCCGTGGTATTTTCAATCACCTCATGTGCGTGTGAAAGCTGGACAATACATAAGGAAGACAGAAGGAAAGTTGATGCTTTGGGGTTGTGGTGCGGGTGGAGATTAGTGGAGGTACCCTGGAGTGCCCAAGAACTAGCAAATCCGTCCTGGGAGAAGCACAGCCTGAATGCTCTTTGGAAGCGAGAATGGTGAGAATACAACTCACCTACTTTGGTCATCATATCAGAAGGGACTATTCCCTGCAGGAGGATACCATGGCTGGTAAAGTGGAGGGTCAGAGAACTAGGGGAAGACCCTCAAGAGATGGACTGACACAGTGGCTGCAATGATGGGCTCGGGTATAGCAGGCCTTGTGTGAATGGAGCGTGCTCAGACAGTGTTCGTCTGTTGCACATGGTGTCCCTGTGAGTCAGAGCTGACTTGACAGCACCTAACCACACCAACAATCACGTCGATTCTAACCCGTGGTGCCCCACACGTGTCAGATTAGAGCTGTGCTCCGTGGCTATTCAATGGCTGACTGTTCAGGACTAGACCACCAGGCCTTTCTTCCTCAGGAACCTCTGTGTGAACTCAAACTGCCAACCTGTCATTTAGTGTCCAAGGGCTTCTCTGTCCCCCCACCGGGGAGTCTGTACACCTCCTGCTTAGATGATGCTGTGGGATGTCAAGACATGGTTTTCCTCCCGATTCTTAGAGAACA
>NW_006922920.1:11334-16403 GCF_000298275.1 Orycteropus afer afer | reverse complement strand
ATCTCATGGTTTAAACAACCACATGGTCATCCAAACCTGTGTTTCTTGTTGTAGTTGATAGATGTCAATGAGTGGGCTCCATGCAGGGAGATCTTACATATAATGCAAGGAAATGTTCACCCGTATTGCGCAGTCTTCATGACTGTTGTTGACATGTTTCAGCCCAAGGTTGCAAATTGAGGGCCTCCCTTGGTTTTGCTGGGAAACGTTCTCAATGACGATGTCCTTTCCTAGTGATGGGTCTTTCCTGATGACATATCTGAAGTGAGGAGGTCAAGGTGTCCCCAGCCTTGCTAATAAAGGGCATTTTGCCTGTATTTTCTCCAAAGGAGATTTGTTCAATCTTTGGGAACTCCATGGTATATTCAATAATCTTCACCAAACACCAAAATGTGAATGTGTCACTTCTTCTTCAATCTTCTTTTCATTGTCCAGCTCTGCACGCACGTGAGTTGACACACAGTCCAAGCCAGGGCGGAGGAGGTGGGGCTGTCAAGGAACGACCACAAAATACATTGAGTTCAAGCTTACTGCTCCATATGACTCGATTCCTTTCCAAATTACAAATACCATTTCCCAGTCACAAAGATTTGAAACTCTCCAAAACAGTTGATCTTACACGGTTCCAAGAGCTTTGCCATTGATGTGATGATTGTAGGATTCCATTGCTCACTGGGGACTTGCTATGAGTCAGAATCCACTCAATTGCAGTGATTTGGGGTTTTGTTTTTCATTATATCTCCATAAATTGGGGATAAGGAAAAAACTTTCCACGACTTCACTCAGTGACCCTTCAAATACTTATGACATGCAAACAGTGGGAAACAAATGTAGACAGAAGTGAACACACACCAGTGACTCTGCCACTTTCCTCCCACTTGTCTTGCAGTGATCTATGGATCATGGTTTGACCACGTTCGTGGCTGGCTGTCAATGAGAGGAAAAGAGAATTTCCTGATGATATCCTATGAGGAGCTGCATCAGGTAAACTAAGAATTCACTCGCTCTCTCCCCATTTCTTAGTAGCATAACTTCCCTCCATTTGTTCATTTGTTCCTCCTCTGTTTAAAACAATTCTTATGGCAACAATATAAAGAGCAAAATCTTCAGCAAGCAGTAATTTCTCCCTGCCCAACTCATTGTTATTGACCATTCCCTAGAGTGCACAACCTTTGCAGCTTTCCTTGTCCAAATCATTCCATCATCTTTAACATAAAGTCAATGGCCCTAAGCTAAGCTACATTTGTTCCCTTTTTTCCTTCTATTTTATCAACTAATAATCTTACATTTTGTTGTTGTTGTTGTTATGTGCTGTCAAGTTAGCCCGACTCATAGCGACCCCTCCTTGGGTTTCCAAGACAATATCACTATGGAAGTAGATTGCCCCATCTTCCTTTTGAGGAGTGGCTAGTGGGTTTGAACCCCCAGCCTTCTGGTTGGCAGTCAGGTGCCTTAGGCACTACGCTACCAGAGCTCCTATATTTGATAGACGTGTTATTTCATATAAGTGAGATCATACAGAATTATGATTTGCAACTGGCATATCTCTCAGCATAAAATTGGCAAGCTTCACCCATATTGTGGCATGCATCAAGTCTTCATTGCTCTCTCTATATGTAAAAAATCAAACTCAATGCCATCAAGTTGATCTCCACCCATAGAGACCTGCATTTGGTTTTGGAGGTAGTAAGCTTTATGGAAGTAGATTGCCCTGTCTTCCTTCCACAGGGCACCTGGTGGTTTTGAATCACCAACCTTCGGGTTAGGTACTGCACCAGCAGAGCTCCATTAAGCTGAATAGGATTCCACTGTTACCTGTAGGCACTACCTTGTGTTTGTCTGTTAATACCAGCCCATTCTTCCCTGTTCCTAGTCTACCCTTTCCATCAGGGGTCATCCCAGTGACTGAACCACATAGGGCTATGGTCTATCTGACCTTCAATCTCCTCCTTATGTAAGACTCACCTTCAATCTCCTCCTTATGTAAGACGAGCCTATCTCTTCAATGCCCTCAGGATTTTCTCTTTTTTGGTGATGTAATGTGGGCACCAAAAAGGGCTTGATGATATGAATTTGGTGGGAGCTGTTAATACTATGAGAACAACAAGGAAACCACATTGTCATGGAGTCAATTAAGACTCATGGGAACCCCATGTGTTACAGAGTAGGGCTGAGCTCCATATCATTTTCTTGGCTGTAATCTTTACAAAGGAGGTCATCACACCTTTCTTCCTTGGTCCCACTGGATGAGTTTTGACTGCCAAGATTTGGGTTAGGAGTCAAGCATGACACAACATGTCTGTGCCACCCAGTGATCTCACAATGTCTAGGGTCATTCTGAAGATTACTTTTACGACTCCTAGGAGTCCGTGTGATTTTTAAAGGGTCCTGGACTCCATCACATGGGCAATCAATGTTGGTCATGTTATTGTTCATGTACTGGTTATTATCATTTCCTCATCGTCACTGCTCCCAAATATCCCATTTCTTTTTATATTGTTTTCTTCAGCTTATGTTTACCCAAGGAGCTCTGGTAGCATAGTGCCTAAGGCACTTGACTGCTAACCAGAAGGCTGGCGATTCAAACCCACCAGCCACTCCTTGGAAGGAAGATGGGGCAATCTACTTCTGTAGTGATACTGCCTCAGAAACCCAAGGACGGGTCACTATGAGTCAGGTCTGACTCAACGGCACATAACAACAACAGCAACAACATTTTTACCCAGTTTGGATCACTTTCCAGCTGAATGCAACCAACTCATCCTCTTCATGTTTTTCCTCATTTTGTATCTACTGAGTTTTATTACCCCTGACTCCACTTGTTTTTCTTCCTGAATGTACTTTACTTTCTTGTCCTCTCTCTTGTGTTTCTTCTTCTAGGATATAAGAGCCAGTGTCGAGAAGATAAGTGAGTTCTTGGGGAAGAAGCTAAGTCCTGAAGAATTCAACTCAGTTGTCAAGAATGTATCTTTTAAGGTCATGAAAGATAACAAAATGAGCAATTTTTCCAACGTACCAGATACCATTCTTGATCACAACAAAGGACAATTGATGAGAAAAGGTAAGAAACACTTTTCTAAACATGGAACATGAAGGAAATGGACAACTAATAACCCTACTTCTATAGATGCTCTAAGTTATTGCGCAAGGGGATGGTTTGAATGTTAAAAATCACATAAGAGCCATCTCTTCTGAAAGATGAAGAATGAGTTGTGATATTTATAAGCTGAGAAAGAAGATTTATGAAAATGAAGCACTGCTGATGAGTAATTAATCTCTTTGTTAATTATCTAGTCCAAGCTGATTTCAACAAGATGAATTCTTACAGTGGCTTCAACAATGGGCTCAGGCATAGGAAGGATTGTGAGGGTGGTGCACGACTGGGCAGTGTTTCGTGCTGTTGTCCATGGGGTCGCTATGAGTCAAAGCCACCTCAGTGGCACCTAACAGCAACAACACCACAACAGTTTATTTCCTGGTTGGACAAATGGATATGCACTCAACTGCTATCCAAGAGTTCAGCTGATGAAACCCACCCAGGGGCACCTCAGAAGTGAGGCCTGGTGATCAGCTTCTGAAATGTCAGTCTGCTCACCGCACAGAGCACACTTGTGCTCTGCCGCACGTTGGATAGAGAGCCCAGGGCTGGCGTCCACCCGGCAGCTACTCCCAAAGACAGCAAATATTTTCTAGACTTTGCTCATCTTGTGGAGCCCTCTCACATCCTTTCAAAGGTTCCTCTCACCGTCCTGGTGTGGTCCCCATCCCTGCATAGTGAGTCTCTCTCCTTACATTTTGACTGTGGGAATATCCACTCCTCAAAAAAAGCAGTTGTCTGTAACCCCTGTCTTGGAAAAGAAGAAGAGATTCGTGATACATTGCCTGAGGCACTTGACTGCTAACCAGAAGGTTCACAGTTCAAACACACCAGCACCTCTGCCAAAGGAAGCTGGGGCAATCTACTTCTATAAGGATCACTGCGTTAGAAACGCAATGGGGGTCACTAGGAGTCAGATGATAGTGGATGATAGTGAGTATTTTTGACATGAGACTTATCTGTAGGTCATTTTTTTTCTCTTTTTCAAATTGTTATTGTGATTCAGCTGAAAGTTTACGGAGCAAATTCATTTTCCATACAACAGTTCCTACACATTTGGTCTCATGACATTGCCTGCAACTCCCCACAACGTTCCCGCTCTCTCCCCACTTCCCCACCACAGTGACCTCTTCCCTGATTCCCTCTGATGCACTCCTGGTACCACCCCACCCCTAGCTGTCTCCCACTGCCCTTCTGTTCTCCGGTGAATGATCACTCCAAGTAGCTTATCTACCTGATGTAAATGTTCAGCACATATGTCTATCTATTATTCTGCTGGAAGCAACAGGAATTAGTTCAATTACAGACCTGAAGGGTAGCTAGGGGCCATGGTCTCAGGGGTCTCACCAGGCTCTGTCCGACCAGCAAACCTGACCTTTTAAAAATGATTTTGGGTTTTGTTCCACATTGTTTTCCCACTCTATCCAGGATAGACTACATCAAGCCCCTTCTGAGTAGTTGGCAGTGGGGGCTGGGCACCGTCTAGTTCTTCTCATCTCATGGTCACATAGGCTGCAGATCACGTGGTCTGCCAGTCCCCATTAGTTGGTCTACTACAACTAATTGTTTCCATGTGTCTTTGGTGTTCTTCATTCTTCTTTGCTGTGGACAGAGAGAGCCATCTTTGCGTCTAGATAGCTGCTTGCAAGCTCAAAGATCCCAGTCGCTACTCACCAGAGTAAGATGTCGACTGACATTTTTGTGTAGTATGCTATGCCAATTGAGCTCGATGTCCCCTGAGACCATGGTCTCCAACCCACAGGTCCAACTACTCACCCCCTCCAGGTTACTGGCTGTGGCCAAGAAGTCACCACAACCATGTCCCTTGTAAGTTTTACTGTACAGTTGGAGTTATTCTTACAACACATACAAATACACTTGTGAGAACATAGTCTGCCAACCTTATACATGGTCATGGGCACACTCGCCCCCCATAGACATATCCAATCATTCAGTGGAGGTCAATTCTTTT
>NW_006922920.1:0-6949 GCF_000298275.1 Orycteropus afer afer | reverse complement strand
TTATCTTCTGTGTCTGTGTCAACTGGTTTCCCTTTTCTTTGTTGAAGAGGGTCTGTGCAGTCCTTCTGCCTAGTCCGCCATCTTGCCAGAACTCTGGAGGTCAATTCTTAAGCTCTTGTTGTGTGTTTTTGTTTTGTTTTGGAATTCCATTTTTGTTGTTGTTGTTTTTCTTTCTGCCCACCCCTTATTGATTTGTATTGTGCTGAGTATATAAGAAATATAACACCTACCATTTTTACAATCTGAACTTGTGCAGTTCAGGGACATCCATTATGTTCATGTTGTCGTTCATCCATCACCCCAGCCATTCACAAATTCTTATATTGACCTTAACAGAAGCTCAGTGTCCCCAAAGCATTGTGTGTCCCTTCTGTACTCCCCCACTTTCCACACTAGCCGGGTCCCATTAAAGAACTCTGCTGTCTGTACCCCTGCTTATTCTAGATAGCTCATGGACTTGTGATCACACGATGCCTTTCATTGTTATTCAACCTCATAGCCCGATTCAACACACGGCAACCTTAAGGCTCAGACAGATCATGCACCTCTTAGTCTGAGGTTAGTCTGCATTCCTGTCTGAATGCAGGCAGGAGATTTGTCATTATTCTGCTGCGTGGCTGTCAGCTGCCATCCAGTCGGCTCTGACTCATGGCAATCTCCTGTAGAACAGTGACACTGACCAGACCTGCACCGTCTTCATGACCTTCCAATGTTTGGCCCATTGATGCAGCCATTGTGTCAGTGCATCTCATGGAAGGTCCCTTTGTTCTCACTGACCCTCTACTTTGCCAAACATGAAGCATTTCTAGCAATTGGTCTTTCCTGACAACACGTTCAAGCCAAGGGAGACATAGTGCCCACCGTTCCCAGTTCATTGTTAGTGGAATAAGGGTGATAGGAAAGTTGCAGGGTCAGTCTACTTGTGGTCCTGAGATACTACTTTACACTCTTATTGGGAATTACCTTTGTATTTAACAGGAATCATTGGGGACTGGAAGCATCACTTCACGGTGGCCCAGAGTGAAGCCTTTGATAAAATATACCAAGAGAAGATGGCAGGACTTCCTCAAGGGCTCTTCCCATGGGAACCATGATCTGATATTTCTGAGTCTGAGATGAATATTGATTCCCTTCCTGCCTTTCTACATGAACATCCTTAGATATGGAAGAATATTTGGCATTGTGTCCTGGGGACTTTAATCCCTCAGCATAATTACACATTTGATAATTATGAACTACCAATACTTTATTAAATTTGTGACATAGCAGCTACAACGTTCCACATTATTTCAAACAAATAGGAAACCACATTATGAAACCCATGTAAATGTTACCCAGGCTAAGATGTATAATAGAATGCTTTGTCATGTCTGTGACTGAGGTATTACAGCATGAAATGACACGTTCAGTACACAGGTCCCTCTCCCTCTGTAGCCATGTCCAATCACACTTCTGTCTGCATTTCCCATCATTCATAATTACTCTGAATTCAGAGAGGATGTCTCTGCAGTGGCTGTGCTTGGTGCTTGGCCCGGATCATCAAGCAGTGCTCCTGTGCTCCAGCTGGGTCTCGTGGTGGCACAAACAGTCAAACATTTGATTTCCTACTGAAAGGTTAGTGGCTCGAACACAGGCAGAGGGACCTCAGAAGACAGGCCTGGTGATCAGCTGCTCAACAGTCACCGCCTTCTTTAAAACCCTAAGGAGCAGTCTTCTCTGTGACTTGTGGATGGCTTCTGATCATTTGTGCTCTGTAGCCATTGATTTCTCCAATATGGACACGAAATAGAGGATCTGAGATCGATCGGAGATGAATTTGTCATGAGTGATGGTGGTGTCATTCTACTTTCTCTTCCAAAGTCAGGTAGGGAGGCGGGACCTGAAAATGAGGAAGGCTGTGGAGTGAGGCTAACGATTGACTCGCTCTTCCCTGCTTGTTCTTGGCTATGGTTTCATGACTAGAAAGGTATCCGACAGAGGCATACATTCTGAGAAAGGGATTAGGAGAGACTTTCGTCACATAAAGGCATGTGAGACTAGGCTTCCTAGAGATTGAGGAGTCTTACAGGATTCTTAATGTACATGTTAGTGATCATGGGAGACTAGTTAGAGGGACAGAATTCTGAAGAAATATGGAAATAAAGAAGACTCCATTCTGGATGATAACCATAGATGGGACACTGTTGGTGGACGGAGAATGGGGCAGGGTGAGCTACATGTGGAAAGGTCAAAAGTTGAAGATACTGAGGTATATTCAAGGGCTGAAATGAATAGATGACTGTTGTGTGGAGCACCAGGAAATGAGGTGGGGAATTTAAAATGTGGAAACTGTACTTTCCACTACAGAATCTTGAAATTCTGTCAAAGGCAATGGAACCCATTGGATGGATTGAAATGGGGAAATGGCTGGAGCATATTCTTAAAGACCACACTTTAAGGAGGCCTGGTGGCATAATGATGAAGTGCTCGGCTACTAACTGAAAGGTCTGCAGTTCCAGTCCACAGGTGCTCCATGGGAGAAAATACTTGTTGACGTTCTCCCATAAGGATTAGAGAATGTTGTTATTATTTGCCGTCTAGTTGGACCCAACTCATAGTGAACCCTTCTTGGGTTTCCGAGGCAGTGTCACTAGGGAATTAGATTGCCCAACCTTCCTTCTGAGGAGTGGCTAGTAGATTCGAGAATAAGAAAGCCCATTACATTTCCAATATGTTGCCGAGTGGCATCATTCATCATAGATGGAAACAACTTTTGGGTGTGAATGTATAAAGAATTAGAAAAGACCACAGTAGTATCCATCCGTTTCCCCAACACAATTCTTCCCAAGTCGTTCTTAATCCCAGGTCTAGGTGAGCTAGTGATGGCAATGACACAATTCACCACTTCTCTGGCTGTCTTATCTGCAATGATTTTGGAAAGACTTCCAATGTTATTCATCTGAGGGGGCATAATTCCTGGGATTACCTATTGGCCCACATAAATGTTTACATTTTTCTGATATAGCATCCATTAAAGAAAACCACTCAATTGGCTATTTGTTAGTTAGGCTTAAGTGAACTTTTCCAGTGCACATAAACCACAGCTTCGAAGAACTTGAATTTCTTTCCAAGAGAAATATTGGCAAATAAATGATTTCCAGTATATTTTACTTTTGCTGTTGTTGGTAGCAGCCAAGGACTTAACAACTAATACCACCTTGGGATGCCCATGGTTTTGTAGGAACAAGGGGCTGACACCTGCACACATGAAAAGCCAGTGATGACAACAGGTTGAAGCAGGAGAGAAAAGGGATTTATTGAGTATTGATACAGAAAGAGGCGGAGAGGATCACTTCTCTAAAATGTGTGGCTCCTCGAGCAAAGGGCCAAGTAGGAAGAAAGAGGGAAAGGGAAGGGCCCGAAGAGCCTCTGGACGGCCCTGGATGGCTTTCTCCTCCTTTTCTGTGGTTATTCCCGACTCAGTGTCCCTCTTCCCAGGCTCGTCCCGCTGCATGGAGTATGGAACTCAGTGGAAATCAGGCATGGAAGAAGTTTCTGTGCAACAGAATGGATAACAGAAAATAACAACTGCAGTGCATTTAATAACTTGGTTTGGTTTTTCTAGCTTCGACTTTGTAACTCCCCTGGCTTACTTTGTGGCACCATGAAATAAGGTGTGTAGAACTCTGATATTGAGTTCTGCTTCAAAGGCCTTGTTATGGCTGATGATTGCATTTCCAACCTTCCATTGTCCATGCTCCATGAAGCCACTCTCATCTGTGAAACAAGTTAGATGTAATTCACACACTGGCAGATCAGAGAGATCTGGCTTGTGCACATACACCAGGTTTAGGGCCCTGACACAATGGTGATGAATGGTGTCTGCTTAGGGAAAGTGGGCAACAGGGTAGTGAGGTTTAAGGTAGTTGCTTGCTGGATCTGCACACTTGGCTTGTCTAGGACTTGTCTTTGGTCTAAGGGTATGAGCACGCAATGAGCAGAGTCAACAGGGATGGTCTGCCCAAAGGTCAGCTTGTCAACAGTTATCAGCATCTTCGCTACTGCTGCTGTCACGTCCCAGCAGGCAGGCCAGCCCTGTGTCACTGGGTCTGAAGTTAGGGAAAGGATGTCACCGGTGTTCTCCAGAATGCAGGAACTGGGTAGGAACATTGCTAAGACTGGGCCGCCAGGAAGGTCTGCTTTAGTTTTTCAAAGGGCTGTTGCTCTAATTTTCCCCATAAAAAGGGGTCCATCTCTTTATTCTTCTAGGAGGAAGTACAAGGGTTTAGTTACAAATCCAAAGTAGGTATTCAAATCCAACAAATCCTGCCATATCTGGGAATCCTTCAAGCACTTTGCATGTCTGTGGTTGGGCTAGCTGGCAAATGCCTTGCTTTCTCTCCAGTTGCACTTTCCTTTCTCCTTTGCTGATGGCACACCTCAGATATCTCACTGTCTTTTGGACTTTCTGGACTTCATTCTTAAGGACTCGGTAGCACTTCACTCGGTGTTCACTGCCCACCCCCATGCTTCCTCCAGGTCCCTGAATTGTCTTCCTGCTGCCAGGAGCACTCTGCCTCATGAACATCTGGGCTTTCAGCATTCGATCTTATCTATTGTCTGAAGGCATTGAGAACTCTGCACAGAAATGTAGAGGGAGCCTCACCCCTCCTTTCCTGATCTTACACTCCTTATTCAGACTCCCAAGTTTGGAGCTCCATCCCTAATTCCTATTAATATACAGTCTCTGTGATTTAAAGTCTTGCATAATTTTCTGTGTCATTTAGGACCTAGCAAGAGGACCTAGTGGCATATTATTGTCCAAAGTACCCACACCTGCCCGGGTTGGGCATCTGTGCCCCTCTGTGCTACTGCGTGGCCACAGCTCAGCACCAATACCGTCCCTCCAGAGTTAACAGAGTAGTCAGAAGTGACTGACAATCAGCCCACGTTGGGCCAAGAAGCTAAAAGTCAGCACTTCATATATTTTGCCTGCGTTAGTCCAGTACCCTGAGGTATAACTCTTCCAATTTCATAATTCCGTGCTGTAATAGTCACGTGCACCCTAACCCTCTCTCCCCCTGAGGGGATCTGGCGAAGTGGGTGTTGGCCCCTAGCCACATCCGTATGGCCCGTTCCAGTGTCTGGCCCTTTCTGGATCAAATCAGGTCTCTGACAAGGTTCCCCTGCTGGGTGGGAAAAGGGAAATTAGGGAGCCTTCTGCCCGTTCACCTCTTCCCCATGGCTCCCACTTAAAAATAGAGTCTGGTTCTGGTGGATGCAGGAGAGGTTGTTTAAGGAACCTGAGGGATCATAAGGATCCGCTCCTCTTGTTAATACTGGGGAAGGGGCCCAAGGCTGCTTGCCTTAGTGACAGTCTAAGCATAAATCTCACAAGCTTGTTGAGTTCCTCTTTCCTTGAACTAAGACAAGAGTGTCTCCATTTACATTTTCTTGTCTTATTTGCTAATGCACTAATGAAACAAATCCAATTACACAACAGTATTACAATTTACTGACCAAGAAGGCAGTCCTCATTTGGTCTCCTAATTAGTATGGTGCTGTGCTAGTTTAGTTTGTGTGTCAACTTGCCTGGGCTGGTTGAGTGGCTGGGCAGCTGGATGTAGTATTCCCCATGATGAGACTGGTAATCAACTCCATGATGAAATCTACTGGGAGCAGCTGAGTAGCTGCCTTAGGGCTGTGGTCTGCTTCCTCTTTATATCAGGAGAAACCTTGGCAACAGTCTCTAGCTTATGACACGCTTGAACCCTTTATGTAGCCAAGTCATTGTTCAACAGCCTGCCATACACTGCCAATCTTGAGACTTCTTCTGGACTTGAATTCATGGCCTGCTTTGTTGTTATGTATCATTCGGACTGTGCCTTTTTAGTTGTCAACCTTGGGCTTGTCAGCCTCAGCAGCTAGCAGCTGAGTGAAGAAAAGCCTCTAGCTTCAGGGGGCTGGGAGCAGGAGGCAGAGCTGGACCTCAAGGTTGAAGGGCTTTCACCCAGCCCCTAAAGGCTGGCATGTTGAACTCAGACTTAAAACCTCTACGTTGCAAGAGAATAAACTCCTGTTTGTTCAAGCCACCCATTTGTGGTATATTCTTGTCAGAGTGCCACTAGGTAACCAAAACCAGTGGCCATACAACTACACTGAAAATGACCAGCCTTTTTGTTTTCATGGGATCATAACAAATTTGTTTCACTGTTTAAAAATTCATTCTAGAGAAGAGCACTCTGGTTTACTCTGGGTGGGACCCGACTCAGAATCAGTTATAGAAAAACCAGAATCAGGAAATTAGAACAGACAAACCAGCAAACAGACAGGTTAGGTTAGGGGTCTTAACACGTGCACTAATGAATGTCGCTTTCATGTCCCGCTCCACACCGGGCACTGCCACCCTCAACGCGGCAACCTGCTTGGATATGGGATGCTATGTTCAATGCAGGCTGAGCAATCTCAGGGTGGGCTGATCACAACCACATTACAAACTCAAACCTCGGGATAAAAACAAAGCCAAGCATCCCTGAAATAAGGTTTCCTTCTTGGCCTTTCAAGGAGCTCTCCTGTTGTCTGGGACAACTGTGCATGGTCACAGGTCAGTGGCTCCCTGGGGAAGTCTCCAGGGGCTGGGAAGACAAGCATCTCACACGACCTGGCGGCCATGGACAGGCCACCAAAAGGCGACCCTGGCTGACTAGCCAGCATGAAATGGGGTCCAAGTTCTATGGGCCTCAGCCTAAGCAAAGAAGCTCTATTTTGAAGGCCAGAAGGATGACCCACCGGGCCTGCTGTCACCAAGGGGGTACAATCGGGCTCCATGTTCCTTACTCCCTTAAATTCCTCTAGAGAAACTAAAGGAGGAAAGTAAGAGGAGGGTTCCAGTGGTAACCTCCAAGGAGAGGGTGGTTAATGGGCAAACAGCTCTGTTAAAAGGCACTGGTTTAGAGGACCTCAGCCTTCC
>NW_006922919.1:135853-136504 GCF_000298275.1 Orycteropus afer afer | reverse complement strand
CAGTCTCCTTTTTTTTGGTATTTTCACGCAAATTCTCCTGATAGTTGGGGTTTAGTCCACTTCTATACCCTTCCCTTCAGGGATCAGGGTTCCAAGATTATCTTCTGTTTCTGTGTTAATTGGTTTTCCTTTTCTTTATTGAAGAAGGTCTGTGCAGTCTTTCTGCCTAGTCCGCCATCTTGCCATAACTCCAGCCTTGATATTTTTAAAGTGTCTAGAGTATTGAAAGTGATATACTGACTCACTGCAATCCCTATAAGAATTTTTGGAGAAATAGAAAACCAAATCATAAAATTCAGAAGGAATTTCAAGAAGTCTTTCACCAATCCAAATCAATTTTGAAAAGAGGAAAAGTGAGACAGCTCCCAACTACCTATATGAAAATGTTCTATAATGTATGCAGTGTTACTCTGGTATGAGTATAGACATGCAAATCAATAAAATAGAATTACGGTCAAAAGATTTTTAACAATGGTGAAAACTCCTCTTGGTATGCAAAAAACAAACAAAAAACAACAACGAAAAAATCCATTGTCTCTTAAAAAAATGGGTCAAAGGATAGGGGTCTGCATATGTGAAAGTGTGAAATTTGACAAATACAATTCATCTTGTATGAAAATGATGACATAATGAATTAGTAAGAATATATAA
>NW_006922919.1:132362-133488 GCF_000298275.1 Orycteropus afer afer | reverse complement strand
TTGGCTGGAAACCATGGGTGTGGGTTCAATTCCAGATCTGAGGGACAGCTAGGGGCCATAGTCTCAGTAGGTCCACCAGGCTCTGTCAGACCAGAAAACCTAGTCGCCACCCACACTTTTCTCTTTTTCTCCAAATGATTTTGAGTTGTGTTCCACATTGTTCTCCCTCTCTGTCAAGGATCTCCTACATAGATCCCCTTCCAAGTGGATGACAGTGGTAGTGGCACACCATCTATTTCTTCTGGTCTCATAGTCATATAGGCTGCAGATTGGATTGTGTGCCAGTCACAAGGACTAATTGTCTCCATGAATTTTTGGTTTTATTCACTCTTCTTTGTTCTGGATGAGGAGAGACCCGTCGTTGCATCTAGACAGCAGATTGCTAGCTTTTAAGATCCCGGTCGCTACTCGCCATAGTAGGAAGTGGAATGATATTTTATATAGTATGCTATGCCAGTTGAGCTTGATGTCACCTGCGACAATGGTCCCAAGCCCACAGGTTCAACTACTCAGTCCCTCTGGGTAGTTGACTGTGACAAAGCAGTGACCCGAACCTTTCCCCTTCTCAGCTCTACTCTACACCTAGGAAATCTGATCATTCACATAAACCTATAGGACCATTGTCTGTCAACCTCATACAAGTTTTTGGATACATTCCCCATTTCATAGTCATACATACTAGTTCAACCTGTCCACCCATCAATCACCCATATACCCATGTTTCCCTTCACTGACAACGCAGTACTTCTTCTTCATTAGTGCTCTGCTTATCCAAGGTTCCTTTCCTTTCCCTGTAAAGTTAGTAATTGGTTTTTCCATATCCCTAAAGAATGTTGATGGAATCTGGATTGTGATTGCATTGAATGTATAAAATGCTTTGGGTGGAACTGAAATTTTCACAATGTTCAATCTTCCTATCCATGAGCGTGGGATGTTCTTCCACTTACATAGTTCTCTTATGGTTTCTTGAAGTAGTTTTTTATAGTTTTCTTCTTACAGATCATTCGTGTCCCTGCTAAGATTTATTCCCCAGTATTTTATATTTTTTGTAGCCATTGTAAAATGTAATGAATTCCTTATTCCTTCTTCAGCAATCTCTTTGCTGGTGTAGAGGAATCCAACTGAT
>NW_006922919.1:130131-130590 GCF_000298275.1 Orycteropus afer afer | reverse complement strand
GACAAGTATGAATTGGTTGCTGTCATTTTGTTATGTGTTTTTTCATGGTGTACCTTGTTTCTTTGTTCCATATTATTTTCTGTGCTGAGCTCATTATGCTTATGAGTCCTGTTATCATTTCCTTTGTTGCTGTTGATTTACTATTTGCTGAGTATTTGTGCTTATCCTCTATTTTATTGTGATGTGAAGGTTTATCATTTTTCTTTGAGGTTACCCTATGATTATATTTTTTCCCTGAGTTTAGAACAGTCCATTCTGTCTTGAAACTCCCTTAGCTTCCTCACCATTTAGAAGTTCTGTAACTACACATTCTTTTCCCTCTTTTTATTTGTAGTTGTCCTCACTTTCCAGTAGATGTCTTTGGTTCCCTGTTTACAGTCTTGTAAGCTCATTTTACTTTGGATATGTCCATAGCTGTGGTTTCTGTGTTATGTCATCTTGTGTATTAATGGTCGGTTG
>NW_006922919.1:129424-129998 GCF_000298275.1 Orycteropus afer afer | reverse complement strand
TTTTGCCAGGTATATAATTCTTGGTTGAAAATTTTTGTCTTTGAGGGTTTTATATATACCTTCCCATTGTCTTCTCACTTGCTTGGTCTCTTCCAAGAAATCAGAGCTTATTCTCACTGGCTGACCTTTATATGTAACTTTTTGTTTTTCCTGTGTTGTTCTCAGGATTCTGTCTTTGTCCTTGGTTTTGGTGAGTGTGATGATGATATGTCTTAGTGATTTTCTTTTGGGGTCTATCCTGTTTGGGGTTCATTGGGCTTCCTGAATGGATATGTTCTCCTCTTTCACCATACCAGGAAGTTATCCTCCAGAAAATCTTGGGCAACTTTCTCAGTGGTTTTATTTTTCTCTTCCTGTTCTGGAATTCCAATGACACGTAGACTATTCCTTTTGATGGTATCCCACATGAACCTTAGGCTTTCTTCATTTTGTTTTGAGTTTTTTTTTTTTTTTCCCTGACTGATCCCTTTCCAAGGAAGTGTTTAGTTATTTGTCTTCAATCTCATTAATTCTGTCTTCCATTTACATCATTTCTACCCCTTAGCCCTTCCAATGTGTTATCTATTTCTAATAA
>NW_006922919.1:125390-129183 GCF_000298275.1 Orycteropus afer afer | reverse complement strand
TGTGTGTGAAGAGCAACTAAGTGTGATCCAGGCTCTTCTTGGTGGTTTTTTTTTAATCATTGGCCGATTGGTGGAGAAAGAGGTGCTGGCTCTTGCTCAGTAACTGATGTTGTAATAGGTGTGGGTGTACTTGTATCTTATGAGAGCTGTTGCTGTATCCCAGTTAGGCAAAAATTACATTTGAATAATCATCGAAAAAACTATAAGCACATGGACAAAAATCTGAAATCACATGGGACCAGTAACCCAAAAAAAGAAAAAGGTGGAAAAAGAAGAAGAAAACAGATAAACCTGCAATATCTGGATATAAGTCACAGAGAGGAAAAAGGTAGAGAAGGAGAATAATGAATAAGAAAACAAACAAAGAAACAACCAACAATACAAAAGAAAATAAAAGCGAAAACAAAACAAAACAAATAAAAACAAACAAACAAAAAAAAGCAAGGGGCGGGGTTAACCACGAGAGAAAGAAAAAATAGCATGTGTAGACTAGTACGTTTTCAGTCATGCAGTGCACGTCTGGAGAGTTGTTGAGGTTACTGGAAAGCAGAACCTCTTCTTAAGTCCCTGGAATCGGGTAGAGCGCTGTCTCTTTAAGTTGTCACTAGCTGCTGGTTACATGTTGATTTGTTTTGTCTTGGTTTTACAGTTTATTGTTTTGAAAAGGTGAAGCTGGTGTGTTTTATTTTATTATTGATTCAAGTGTGTTGGGTTGCTCTGCTCTTTTCTTTGTAATGGTAGAATCACTGTGTGTAGTGTGGATATGTGGTTTTGTTTGTTGTAAAGAGGATTTAGAGTTCAAAGTGGGAGGTTTTATGGTAATTGGCTGAATATATTTTCTTCTATTGAGTGAGTGAAGATATTGGTGGAGAAGTGGGAGCAGAAGAAGGAAAGAATGGTGTTTCTAGGGTCAGTTTCTAGGGCTTTGAGCAGGCTATTTTTGATGACGTATTTATTTGCAAGACAGCAATTCAACCTCAGGAAAGATTCTTATTGTTAGAGTGTCACAAATTTCTGCCAATTCAGGCACACTCAAAGATCCTGCCTCTGTGGCCCCACAGCACACAAGAACAGTTCCAAGGCAAAAATTTCAGGAGTTCAATTTCTTCCCTTTTCCTGTTCCATCTGCCCGTGCTGCTGATCTAATCCTGCCAGACTGCTAATGGCTGGCTCTGGAGTTTGTCTATGATACCACCCAGCTGTGGTGCCAAAGACGCATGCAGTTCAAGCTGTGTTAGGGTCAGGGGAGTACCTACTAGTGACCTGCGGTCCCAATCTCTATGACGAAGAAAAGCATGATGTCTCCCTGTCTGACTCCAGTCCACTCTGTAACCCGCAAGGAGGGGAGGGAGCTACCCTTCCTATTGCAACCATAAGTTCTCCTCCAAATCTCAGTGGAGATGCCTGTACCCACTACCAGCATGCAGAAGACCTAAATTACCTCCAAAAACTTAAGATCAGCTGCTGGAGGCAGGTCTCTGCCACTGCCCACCGGAATATTAGAGTGGTCACTGGTACACTGTTATAAGGCATCCTCCATTTTGGTTTGGGGATCTCAGGCAGGTGCCCTAGCCCAGCACACAGTGACTGCTCCAGAAGAGTTTCCAGTGCCTCTCGTGTGGCTGTCTGTCCTCCTCCGGTAGTTCTTTCCTAAATAATCTCCCTGTGCCTTTCCTCTAATTCTGCTCTTCTGTGTTTGATGCATTCTGATTCATTGAGCTGGTCAGAACACCAAAATTCCTAATTCAAACTATTGTGGCTAGTTTTCCAGGACCTTAGACGCCAGAGGGATAAAGTGTGCTGCTCACTGGCATGACTCTGTTTTGAACTCCCCTCCATTTACTTTCTTGATAGTGTTTTTTCATGCTACTTACTGCTTTTCCAGTGCTTCAAATTACTTGCCTATCTGTCCAGAACAACTTTTTCATTTTGTAAATTGCCTATGTAATTGCCTTTTCTAACCATGAAAGTCAGTGGTACACTTTGACTCCTGACCCTCAATGTTGGGAGTTGTTGAAGTTAACAAGAATCTGCAATCTACAAAAGTGTTGCAAAAAAAAAAGGGGGGGGATGGCCTGACGCTCCAAGTTTCTGGAATTGAAAGTCCATTTTCTCTCTTTTTCTTACCATGCAAAGTTCCCTAAAGAGATTATTTTGCTTTTCTCTGCACTAGCTGACTAAAGAGAAATACGCTTTTTTACTGCTTATTCCCTGGCTACGCTGAATTTTCATAGAACTTTCCACCTTGTAATACTATGTTCTGGTTCTTAGTTGCTATGGAGTCAAATGTCAGTTCATGGTGATCTCATGTATACAAAGTAGAACTGCCCACAGAGTTTTGAATTATATGACGTCTCAGAGAAAATTACTAAGACTGTCTTCCAAGGGACCTGTGGGTGGCTTTGAACTGTTTGCCTTTCAGCTAGTACTTGAACACTTAACTCCTTGCACCATTCAAGGAACTTGATTTTACATATGATTTATTTATTGTAATATCCTAGGAACTTATGGTCTACGTGCCTCTGCATATTTCTGTTTTTTTAAGTACTTATTTTGGTTCACTAGTGCCATTTTGAATCAGACAAACATGATCTACTATGCTGAAAAATTGAAAAGGAATGATGTGATATTCACCATCACAAAGAATGTCTCAAGATCTATCCTGAAGTACAGTGCTGTCAGTGATGGGACAATATCCATAGCCCTACCAGGAATACCAGTTGCCACTACCATTATTGAAATTTACACACCCACCACCAAAGCCAAAGAGGAGGACAAAGGAGGTGTTTTTTTTTGTTTGTTTGTTTGTTTGTTTTTTTAATTTACCAATTTCTGCAGCCCAAAATTGACCAAACATACAATCAAGATGTATTGATTATCCCTGGTCATCAGAATGCAAAAGTTGGGAACAAAGAAGAATCACCAGCAGTTGGAACAGAGGACTTGAGGATAGAAATAATCCTGGAGATCTCATGATAGCATTTTGCATGACCAACGACTTATCCATTGCAAATTCCTTTTTTTCAACAACACAAACAGTGGCTATCTATATGGACTTCACCAGATGGAGTACACAACAATCAGATTGACTACATCTGTGGCAAGAGGTTATGGAGAAGCTGGATATCTTTAGCCAAAACAAGGACAGGAGCTGATTGTGCAACAGAACATTAACTGCTCATACTCAACTTCAAGCTGAAGCTGAAGACAACTAAAAGAAGTCCACAAAAGCCAAAATATGACCTTGATAATATCTCTCCCAAATGTAGAGGCCATCTAAAGAACACATATTTGATGCACTGAATACCAATTGTACGATGACATCAAGAACCTCATCCATGAAAAAAGCAAAAGGTAATTAAGAAGACAGGAAAGGAGAAAAGAACAAAATGGATGTCAGAAGAGACTCCAAAACTTGCCCATGGACAAAGAGTACCTAAAGAAAAGGGAAGAACTGATAGGATAAAAGAGCTGAACAGAAGATTTCAAAGAGCAGCTCAAGAAGACAAAGTCAGTTATTAAAATGAAATGTGCAAAGACATGTTGTTGTTGCTGTTAAGTGCTGTCAAGTCATTTCCAACTCATAGCGACCCCATTCATAGCAAAACGAAACACTGCCCAATCCCGCGCCAGCCCCACAATCCCTGCTATACTTGAGTGCATCATCGCACCCACCGTGTCAATCCATCTCATTGAAGGCCTCCCCCTCTTTCGTCAACCCTCCACCCTACCAAGCATGACATCCTTCTCCAGGGAATGGTCCCTTCTGACAACATGACCAAAATAGGTGAGA
>NW_006922919.1:119712-123765 GCF_000298275.1 Orycteropus afer afer | reverse complement strand
TTTCAGACTCCAGGTCTTTGCACATTTCATTATAGTAATTGGTTTTGTCTACTCGAGCTGCTCTTTGAAATCTTCTGTTCAGCCCTTTTAGTGCAAAGACCTAGAGTTAGCCAACCAAAAGAGAACTACATGCCCAGAATTTCTCAAGCTGAAAGAACTGAAGGAAAAATTTAAGCCCTTAGTTAGAATATTGAAAGACTCTCTGGGCAATAATAACCAGAATGATGCATGAAACATCAAAAAGAAGATGGAAGGAATACACAGAGTCACTGTATCAAAAACAAGTAGCCAGTGTTCATCAATGCTAGGAGGTGGCAAATGATCAAGAACCATGGTTTTGAAGGAAGAAGTTGAAGTCATACTGAAGGAAGAGGCAAAAACAAGGCTCCAGTAATTGACAGAACACCCATTGCGATATTTCTAGAAATGTATGTTGCACTGAAGACACTCACTCAGCTATACCAAGAGATTTGGAAGACAGCTACCCAGCCAGCTGACTGGAAAAGATCCGTATTTGTACTCACTTCAAAGAAAGGTGATCCCTTGAAAGTTATCAGATAGTATCATTAATATTGCACACAAGTAAAATATTACTGATGATAATTAAAAAATGGTTGCAGCAGTATACTGACAGAGAAACTTCTAGAAACACAAGCTGGATTCAGAAGGGGACATGACACAAGGGATATCACTGCTGATGTCCCATGGTTGCTGGCTGAAAGCAAAGAGTACCAGAAAGATGTTTACATGTGTTTTATTGACTACAAAAGCATTCAAATTTCTGGATCACAACAAATTATGGATAACATTGAGAATAATATGAACTCTAGAATACTTAATTGTACTCATGAGAAACCTTTACATAGACCAGGAAGCTGTTGTTCGAACAGAACTAGGGTGATACTGCATGGTTTAAAATCAAGAAGGGATTGTGTCAGGTTTTTACTCTTTCACCATACTTGTTCAATTTGTATGTTGGGCAAATAGTCCAAGAAGCTGCGCTATATGAAGTAGAGTGTTGCATCAGGATTGAAGGAAGACTCATTAACAACCTGTAATGTGCAGACAACACAACTTTGCTTGCTGAAAGTAAGATTGAATTGAAGCAGTTACTGATGAAGAATGAAGACTGCAGTCTGCAGTATGGATTACATCTCAATATAAAGGAAACAAAAATCCTCACAACTGTACAATAAGCAGCATTGCTATATGTGAATAAAAGATTTAAGTTGTCAAAGATTTCATGGTACTTCCTTCTACAATCAGCACCAATGGAAACAGAAGCAGTAGTCAAGACATCAGATGAGATATTCATTGGGCAAATCTGCTGCAAAAGACCTCTTTCAAATGTTGAAGAGCAAAGACATCTCCTTGAAGACTAAGGTGTGGCTAACCCAAGACTGGTAGTTTGAAATGCCTCATATGCATGTGAGAGCTGGACAAGGAATAAAGAAGACTTGATGCTTTTGAGTTGTGGGGTTTGGGAAGAATACCGAAAGTACCATGGATTTCCAAAGGAATGAACAAATCTGTCCTGGAGGAAGTGCAGCCAGACTCCTCCTTGGAAGCAAGAATGACCAGACTTCTTTTCACCTACTTTGGTCATGTTGTCAGAAGGGACCATTCCCTGAAGAAGGACATGGTGCTTGAAAAATGGAGCATCAGCAAAAAAAAAAAAAAGGAAGGACCTCAACAAGATGGATTGGCACAGTCACTGCAGTGATGGGTGCAGGAATAGCAAGGATTGTGAGGCTGAAACAGGACTGGGCTGTGTTGCATTCTGTTGTACATGGGGTCCTTCTAAGTTGGAGCCCACTTGATCACAACTAACATCGACTGAGGAATTAGTAGAAAAGTCCCATCGTTATGATGTTCAGCTTTCTATTCCATGGACAAGATATGCCTCTCCATTTACTGCATGTGATTTTTTCATTAAGATTTCGTACTCACCAGTGTTGAGTTTATTAGGTTTTGCTTAATATACGCCTTTTTATCGAGGTGACCTAAAATGCTTCTATTATTTTCCTCTTAGTTTTTGTTAGTATACTTCATCCATAATAAAAGAAATATGATTGATTCTTGCATCCTGACTATGTGACGTTGTTCAACATATTAATAATTTCTAGGATTTTTCTCCTTTTGGTATGTATGCTTTCATTTATTTTTTGTCAGTTCCTGCACTAGTGAAGATTTTCACCATGATACTAAGTAAGAATGGTGAGTGTGTGTACCATTGTCCTTTCTCTGATTATTAGGAAAAGATTCACTATCTAAACACTACTTATGATTTCTGTGGATCCTCTTTCTTTGGCTTAGAAAGTTTTCTTGCCTGAGATTTTTCATTTTTTCATCAGCAACAAACTGAGGAATTTTTTTTTCAAATACTTTTTCTCCAAAAATTTATATAATAATTTCACCAATTTACATGGTAGCTTATATTAATGGATTTGCAAATATGGAGCTATGCTTGCATTCTAGGGTAAACTGATTTTAGTATTAGTATTAGTCTTCATGTAATGAGTTGGGAAGTATTGGTTTATCTTCTGTTTTATGAAACAGACAGTGTAGAACTCTTGTTTAGTAGAGTTTCCTAGTGAGATCAGTGGGCCCATAGATTTTACTTTGTTTTTTATTTTTTGGGGGAGGGAGATATATTTTACATTGTTAATTTAACATTTTGCAGAAATGTAAGACTATTTCCTTTATGGATTTCATGTTGGGTAAGCTTTGGTAATTGCTTTTGTTTGCACAATTTCATTTTGTTGTTTGCTTTGATAAATTTCCTAAACTATAAATTTTGTATGGCTAAACTTATTTGTAGGAGTAGTATAATACCTTTAATGTCAGCATTAAATTATACTACTATTTCCTTCATTCATAATGATCTCTGCTTAATCTTGGTAAAGTTATATTGCTATGACTAATCTTTTCAAAAATTTTCTACAGTGTTTCTTTTAACTCTATTATTCATTTCTGCTCTTACCTTTGTTATTGCCTTCCTTTTACTTGTTTTGAGTTTATTTGTTTTTATAAGTAATGTTTGATTCTTGTCTTGACACATTTCTTCCTTTGCAATAAAAGTGCTGTAAACATTTTACCCTCAGCGGTACTTAAGTTTATTGATTGATTGATTGATTGATTTGTAATTTGGGTGAAGATTTACAGAGAAAATTCACTTTCCATACAGCAGTTTACATATACTGTGTCTCATGACATTGACCACAGTTTACCACAATGCAAAAGCTCCCCTTCCATTTCCTCCCCATAGTTACCTCTTCCCTGTGTCCATTCCTCCCCATGGACTCCTACCCCCCCTGAGCTGTCTCCCTAGGCACAAGCAGCCCTTCTTTCTCCCATGATTGTTCTCTCCATGGAGAGTATCTACTTGAGGTAAATGTTCAATTGATATGCCTGTATTTTGTTTGGGTGGAAACCACAGGTGTGGGTTCAATTCCAGACCTGAAGGACAGTTAGGGGCCATAGTCTCAGTGCTTCCACCAGGCTCTATTGGACCACCAAACCTGGTACCTGCTCGTTTTTTCCTCCAAATGATTTTTAGTTTTATTCCACATTGTTCTCCCTCTCCATCAAGAATCTCCTACACAAATCCCCTTCCAAGTGGATGACGGTGGTAGCTGGGTACCATCTAGTTCTTCTGGTCTCATAGTCATACAGGCTGCAGATCGGATGGTGTACCAGTCGCTAGGACTAATTATTTCCATGAATTTTGGTTTCCTTCCTTCTTCTTTGCTCTGGACGAGGAGAGACCCATCGTTGCATCTAGATGGCAGCTTGCTAGCTTTTAAAATCCTGGTGGATACTCGCCAAAATAGGAGGTGGAAAAATGTTTTGTCCAGTATGTTATGCAAATTGAGCTTGATGTCTCCTGCAAATATGGTCCCAAGCCACAGGTTCAATTACTCTGCCCCTCTGGGTAGCTGGCTGTGACCAAGCAGTGACCACAACCTTGTCCCTTGTCAGCTCTACTATACACCTGGGAATTCTGCTCACTCACATAAACTTATAGGACCATTGTCTGCCAACCCTATATAT
>NW_006922919.1:118043-119514 GCF_000298275.1 Orycteropus afer afer | reverse complement strand
ATAGATAAACCATTCCTTAAATTTTACAATAATGGACAAATACAATATTTGTCCTTTGCTGATTGACTTATTTCACTCAGCATAATATCCTCAAAGTTCATCCATGTTATGTGGTGTTTTGCAGATTCTACATTATTCTTTAGCATTGCATAGTATTCTATTGTGTGTATATACCATGGTTTGGTTATCCATTCTTCCGTTGATGGACACCTAGGTTGTTTCCATCTTTTGGCTATTATATATAGTGCTGTGATGAGGGTGCACATATATCTATTTTTGTCATGGCTCTCACTTCTACAGGGTATATACCTAGTTAATGGAATAGCTTGGTCAAATGGTATTTCTAATTCCAACTTTTGAAGGAATCGCCATACTGCTTTCCAAAATGGTTGTACCATTTTACAGTCCCACCAGCAGTGTTTGAGAGTCCCAATATCTCCACAACCTCACAAGCATTTGTTATTTTCTGTCTTGTTGAACTTTGCTACTAGTGCTGGAGCAAGATAGTATCTCATTGTTGTTTTGATTTGCATCTCTGTAATAGTTAATGATTGTGAGCATTTCTTCATATGTCTGTTGGCCACTTGAATATCCTCCTTGGTGAAGTGTCTATTCAAGTCCTCTAACCATTTTTTAATTGGATTGCTTATCTTTTTGTTGTTGAGGTGTTAGAGTTTTCTATAAATTCTAGATATAAGTCCCTTGTCATATATGTTATTACCAAACATTTTTTCCCAATCTGTATGTTCTCTTTTGACTCTTTTGGAGAAGTCTTTGGAAGCACATAAAATTTAGTTTTTAGAAGGTCCCAGTCATCTGGTTTCTCTTCTGCTGTTTGTGCATTTTGAGTGATGCTTGATAGTCTATTTATGCCATATATTAGGGCCCTCAAATTTGCCTCTAGATTTTCCTTGAGGAACTGTATGATTCTAGGTTTCACATTAAATCTTTGATCCATCTGGAGTTCGTTTTTGTGTACAGTGTGAGGTACAGATCTTGTTTCATTTTTCTGAAAATGAATCTCGAATTTTGCCAGCACCATTTGTTAAAAAAAAATTCTCTTTCCCATTGAATGGATTTTGGGCCTTTGTCAAAGATCAGATGACTATAGGTCAGTGGGTATATTTCTGAGTTCTCCATTCTATTCCATTTGTCTATGTATCTGTCATTAAACCAAAGCAGGCAGTTTTGACTACTGTGGCTATATATAGTAGGTTTGAGGTCCAGCAATGTGAGACCTCCTACTTTGTATTTCTTCTTCAGTAGTGCTTTGCTTATCTGAGGTGTCTTTCCTTTCCATATAAAGTTGTTGTTGTCGTGTGCCATCGAGTTGGCCCCGAGTCATTGGGTTTCCGACGCAGTATCACTACGGGAGTAGGATTGCCCAACCTTCGTTCCAAGGAGTGGCTGGTGGGTTTGAACCGCCAGCTTTCTGGTTAGCAGTCACGTGCTTTAGCCACTATGCTACTAG
>NW_006922919.1:106384-117033 GCF_000298275.1 Orycteropus afer afer | reverse complement strand
TTTCTTTGTTGAAGAGGGTCTGTGCAGTCTTTCTGCCTAGTCTGCCATCTTGCCCAGCCAATACTTAAGTTTTATTCCACATGTTCTAGTATTTTTTATTTCCATTCACTTCTGATTAGTTTTGGCTTCATGTAATTGGCAACAGTCCTCTGTGGAGTTTACACATTTAGTATTGTTATATCTCCATTACTAGTTCACCAGTTTCACACACACACACACACACATACACACACACACACCAACACACTATTTAGTATACATTTTGGTTTGGTGCTTTATTTTCACTTGGTGTTTACTCTTAATAAATATCAATAATTTTTACTCTAGTAAGTAATAATAATGATATGGAAAGCCCCACTCACTACTGAGTGAATGATATATTTACGATATATCACTACCCAATGATTTACTTTTAACCTGTTGCTTACAGGTGCTGTAAAATTAATTCGTGACTCAACAGGAGCCCGGAGATGTGGTCCAAGTTCCCAGTGTGGCATCCTGATGCCATGGTAAGGGATTTGAACCTCCTCCTAGACAAGTTAAGAATGAGTGTTTAACCTACACCACAGAAATTATTGTAGATGTCACCCTTTTTTTGGCCACTTTCTTCCAATAGACGCAAGCAGCATCTGGGAAAACTTTTTTTTTTTTTTTTTTTTTTTATGATTTTGAGTTTTTTTCCCACATTGTTCTTCCACTTTATCTAGGATCTCCTGCATGAGGAACAATGAAACAATGCTTAAGCACCTGTCAGAAGCAGTTTTAAAAAACGTACTATCATAAAACTTGAAGCAACAGAAAACAAAAGGAGATAGCTGCAAATGGACCTAAATGAGTGTGAGCATGAAGCTTCCACAAGATCTCTGGGAAATAACCTCTTTGAAGAGATATCAATATAACATCCACACCTAGTTCTTAATGCATGCTAAGAAAGCCCTAAGAGGAAGCTAGACTCAAGCTATACCCACTCTTTGAATTACTGGCAAACAGGAAGTAAAGAGTAAGGCAGAGTTGTAGACTGCTTATTTAAGAACTGAACGTGCTTCCCAGCTCTGAGGCAACTTGAAAGATAAAGATTTTCGTTTTTCTTTCCTTTCAGAGGTGAGGGGTTTATATCATTGACTATTGTCTGGGGAGGGGAAAAATTAATCAATAGACTTAGATTTATTACCCTGTGTGATAACGAATACAGTCTATTAAAAATGTTTGGAATTGGCAGATGTTGTGTGTTAGACTTATTTACAACATCTAAAAAGTAAAAATAAATAAGTAAAAAGTTAGAGTTGCTGACACTGCTTATGTGCAGTGAAACATATCCTGAGATTTGTTTCCTTGATTTTGAGGTTTAAGATCATAATTTCATGGTAAAATCCAGTTAATTGACCTCATACTGACTTTAGTACTTCTGTTCTAAATCCTGCCTTGTAACATAGTTCTTACAAGTGTCCATTCAAGGCAAAGTTGATTTGTATTATTCTGGAGTAGCAAAAGAAGAAGAAGAGTCAGAAATAGGAGGAAACAAAATCTGTGGCTATTTGCCTCCGTAAACATCTACTTCCTTTGACATGAGACCAGAGACTGGGTAGGGCCAGGCTATTTAAACATTTTGATCAAAAATTCTGTAGAAGAATCATGAAAGAAAAGGAAAAACTACAGACCAGAATAACAAATTCCCATACTTTCTGGAGCCATACAAGCTAGATGAACCGCTAAATCCCTTAACTCAAATAATGTTCAAACCTTAAATGAAAAATATCCTGATGGCTTTTTAAAAAACAAACAAACAAACAAAAAAGTCCTGTTACCATTAGTTCCAACTGATAGTCTGTGACACTGTATGGCAGGGTACAACTGACTCATGGAGTCTCAAGACTATAAATCTTTACAGAAGCAGACTTCCATGTCTTTCTCCCACAGAGTGGCTGGTGAATTTGAACTGCAGACCTTTAGTGCTTTTGACCACTGTGCCATCAGGGCTTCTTGTTAAGTGTATAGATCTATATAGGTCTATATAAGATACCTTTGAGAAAGTTAGGAGGGAGTTCTGGTGGTGTGGTGCCTAAGGCATTGGACTGTTAGACAGAAGGCTGGAGGTTTCAACCCACCAGCCACTCCTCGGAAGGAAGATGGGGTGATTTTATCCACAGTGCTATCACCTTGGAATCCCAAAGAAGAGTTGCTTTCTGAGCAAGGTATATACCTGTTCTGGTTCTCTGGTGCTGCTCTAACAGAAAAATACCACTAATCGTTGACTTTAACAACAGTAAATAAACAGTAGTTTATTCTCTTGGACTTTAGGAGGATAGAAGTGTGAGTTCAAAGTGCCAGCTCTAGGGACTAGATTAAAGACCCTCAACCCTGGGCTTCAGCCCTTCCTCTTCCTGCTGGCCCACTGGAGCAGGGGGCATCTCTTCACTCAGGCAGCTAGTGGCTGCTGAGGCTAACAAGCCCAAAGATGACAAGCAAAATGGCACAGTCCCAAGATTATCACACAATATATTAATCCACTGATTCATGTCTAGGAACAATCCTCAGATCAGCAGACAACATGGCAGGCTGCTGAATGTAGGCTGTTCTGCATGTCAGGCCCAAACCTGCCAAAAAGCTAGAGACTTCCCTCAAAGGTGCTGCTTATACGTTGGAAGCAGACCACATCCCTAAGGCACCTATTGAGCTGCTGCAGTGCATTCTACTGTGGAGCTGATTACCAGTCTTGTAATAGGGGATAACTACATCCAGCTTTCCACCTAGTCAAAACCAGGCCCAGCCAAGTTGACACAACTTAACTTCCACAATAACTCGAATTTTATGTTATCAATCTAGCAAAGAGATTCAGGGAAGGAGAGAATAATGAGTTACTGCTCAAGGGTTACTGAGGATGTGAGATCCATTGTGTATTTCATATTTATTTGTGTGATAAATGAAATAGACAAATGAAAAGTAATTGCAAACAGGCTGTCTTTAACCAAGTGATAAATGCTATGTTCTATCCACCAAATGATACACAATTTCTCAAATGCATCAGAGCAACAATTCATCCAATTACTGATGATGAAGAGTCAATAAGAATCACTTTAAAGACATGTTCTGATAACAAGAGAAGTGATCTGTACTCAACTGAGAAAGAACAAAATTCTGTCACAGACTTTAACAGGCCTTGGTTGAAATACCTTAATAAGTGACAGAAGGGTTCTAGAGTAGAACGCAAACAATCAAATATATGTATAAAGTAGATGGAAAATTGTTCATAGCTGAAAATCTGTTAAGTCTATTTTGTAACCCCTATGAATGACATAGTCTCCCCCTCCATCTTGAGTGTAACCCACTTACCCATTCCCCCCTCCCATTTTGGAAAGTCCTGTAAGCAAACCCACACTGGCTATTAGCCATTCCACTACCAGAGCTTCTCATTAACATGACAGTGTGAACATAGTTAAGGCCACAGGAAAATTTGGTAAAACTTATGTGTGAAATGATAAATGTGTTCTATAGAAACCTATGGTGCATACACACAAACGGTATTTGGTAAAAATCCTTTGAATTGTATATTTTTAGGCTGGATTTCCATTAGTATTTTCTGATCATGTTTTTCAGCATTTTAGTACGGTAAATATATTTAAATTGTATTTCTGTGATAAGGAATTTGATCTCACCTAAAGAAAGGCCTATGCATCCAGGTCACACAGTTAATACTTGACTACTAACCAAAATGCTGGTGCTTCAGACCTACTCATAGATTCCTTAGAAGACAGGATGATCTGCTTCCAAAATGGTGCGGCCTTGAAAATTCCATGGAGCAGTTCTCCTCTGCATGTATGGAGTAACCACAAGTCAGAATGGACTCAATTCTGTCTAGGCACAAAGAGAGTTCTTTGTTTTGTCTCCTGGGAGTTAACCTCTAACTCACAGGAATTTCTGGAGTGATAGGGCAGTCTTTGTGATTGATGGTTTGCCCTTGATCCACATCTGGTCATTTAATTCATACTAAAGCGATGACATATGGAAGTTGGTCATGCCATAAAGACCAACTATGGGATTAGAAAGTTGGTAGTGGTGCTGATTTTGGACAAACATGAATAGGTAAACAAAAGCCCACTGCAGGAGGAAACACACAACCATGCAGAGGGGTCAGTTGGTGAAACAACCTATGTGGAAATTAGGTGGGGGTTTCATTGCTTACAGACTTGCACTTTAACATTCACAACACAAAACAGGAAATGATTGTTTCTTATTCATAGGTCCTAGAGGGGAACATGCACAAAGGACAGATACTGAGTCCAGAGGAGTGAGAAGAAAGAGAAAATCAAAAGAATGTAACAGACTTGAGATCAGACTTTAATACAGCCCAGGGTGGGGAGGTGGAATACATTTTTCATGAGCTTTGGGACTACTAGCTAATTAAAAAAATAAAAAGTGCTGGAATTCTGGAGGTTGGGAGTGAGATTTTGGCATAGAAGACATGGAGTGCTTACCTGGATTCCCAGATGGTATGTGCGTGTGCAGAGACAGAGATCCAGTGAGGAGAGGAAATTCCTTTGAACAGTTACCTGTGCTTTTGAGGTGGGTGTGAATTAATTAGGGAGACAAGAAGGCCTGTTGTTTTGAAATAAGTAATGTTTAAGCAAGACTAGAAGAAAAGGGATAAGATAGCATTTACAAAATGGAATTTGGTTTTCTTATAAGAAAGCATTGAGATGATATCAGCATGGCTTGAGGGATGGTTGGAGAAGTAAATAGAGAGACACAGTTCAACTTGGCAGTAATTCAATCAAGCATTCCTATGTGAATATTTATGTATACTCAAAAACAAAACAAAAAACTGTGGACACTGAAGCTCAGATGAGTATCTTGCATTGGCAATACGTATCATCACCATTAATACCATCAGACACATCCTGAGGGTGTGGAAGCTTGGCACATAGAACCCAACAGTGCCCTATGTGTCTCTGTTTAGTTCTAATTTCTGTGATTCCCTGTAAAAATGTGATCATTAATACAATAGCTTCTATTGACTTCTGAAAGCCTTTCAATAAGAAGTGTGAAGTTGGTTTTGGTAAGTTCCCTAATTTTCAGTTTCAGAAGTCTGAGACAGATCTGGCCATCTGGAGGACAGTGCCCTTAACCTCAAGTTTGATTAACAGTGGCAGTCCTTGATTATGGTAGTACTTAATAGAATTTTCCTGAAAAATAATATTGAAAAAACAGTGAAGATTTCTCCTGGGACATCATCTAGATAACAAGAAAATAATGTTATTTTTCATCAGAATATTCCAGTTACAGTTAAAACCTAGAGTAAACAAGCAGTGTATTCATTTTCCAATCCATCTATCAGATGAACAAAATCCAAGAAATAGTTTTCGTCACTAAATATCATAGTTCCTGCAAATAGGCAGCCTATATTACGATCATCGGAACATGGAATGTAGGAAGTATGAATCTAGGAAAATTGGAAGTTGTCAAAAATGAAATGGAACGCATAAAGATCTATATGTTCGGCATTAGTGAGCTGACATGGACTAGTTTTGGCCAATTTTAATCAGACAGCCATATGATCTACTGTGCCAGGAATGACAGGTTGAAGAGGAATGGTGTGGCATTCACCATCGCAAAGGATGTTTCAAGATCTGTCCTTAGTACAGTGCTGTCAATGATAGGATAATATCCATACTCCTACAAGGAAGACCCATTGGATAAAATTATTATTTAAATTTATACACCAAACACCAAGCCAAAGATGAGGAAAGTGAATATTTTTATCAAATTCTGCAGTCAAAAATTGACTGAACAATCAATCAGGATGTGTTAATTATCACTGGTGACTGGAATGCAAAAGTTGGAAACGAAGAAGAATCACCAGTAGTTGGAAAATTTGGCCTTGGTGAAAAAATAATTCTGGAACTCGCATGGTAGAATTTTGCCAGACCAATGACATATTCATTGCAAACACTTTTTTTTCAACAACACAAATGGCGGCTGTACACATGGACTTCACCAGATGGAATACACAGGAATCAGATTGACTACATCTGTGGCAAGAGGCAGTGAAAAAGCTCAATATCTTCAGCCAAAACCAGGCCAGGAGCTGATTGTGGAACCGACCGTCAACTGCTCATATGCAAGTTCAATTTGAAGTCAAAGACAATTTAAACTAGTCCAAGAGTGCCAAAATATGATCATAAATATATCTCTCCTGAAGTTAGAGATCATCTAAAGAATAGATTTGATGCATTGAACACCGATGACCAAAAACCATAACAATTGTGGGAGGGTATCAAGAACATTTTCTATGTAAAAGCAAGAGGTCACTAAAAAGATGAAAAAGAAGAGAAGACCAAAATGGATGAGAGAAGAGACTCTGAAACTTGCCCTTGAGCGGGGAGTAGCTAAAGCAAATAGGAGAAATGACAAGATAATAGAGCTGAGCAGATTTCAAAGAGCAGCTTGAGCAGACAAAGCCAATTAACTATAATGAAATTTGCAAAGATCTGGAGTTGCAAAACCAAAAGGAAAGAACATGTGTGGCATTTCTCAAGCTGAAAGAATTGAGGAAAAAGTTTAAGCCTTGAGTTGCAATATTGAAAGATCCTAAGGGCAAAATATTGAATAATGCAGGGAATGTCAAAAGAAAGTGGAAGGAATACACAGAGTCATTGTACCAAAAGGAACTGGTTAATCTTCATCCATTTCAGGAGGTGGCATATGATCTAGAACTAATGGTACTGAGGAGGAAGTCGAAGCTGCAATGAATGAAATGGTGAAGAACAAGGCTCTGGGAACTGATGGAATACCCATTGAGATATTTCAAAAAATGGATGTCACACTGGAGGAACTAACTCGGTTATTCCAAGAGATTTGAAAGACAGCTACCTGGCCACCTGACAAGAAGAGATCCATATTTGTACCCATTCAAAAGAAAGGTGATCCCTCAGAATGTGGAACATATTGAACAATATCATTAATATCACACGCAGGCAAGATCTTACTGAAAATAATTCAAAAATGTTTGCAGCAGTATATTGATGGAAATCTTCCAGAGATGTAAGCTCGATTCAGAAGAAGATGTGAAACGAGATATCATAGCTGCTGTCAGATGGATCTTGGCTCAAGGCAAAGAATATCGAAAAGATGTTTACTTGTGCTTTATTGACTACACAAAGGCATTTGAGTGTGTGGATCGTGACAAATTATGGATAACATTGAGAAGAATGGGAATTCCCAAACACATGATTGTACTCATGAGGAACCTATACCTTGACCAGAAGGCTGTGCATCAAATGGAACAAGGGGACACTACATGGTTTAAAATCAGGAAGGGAGTGTGTCAGGGTTGTATCCGTTCCCCATACTTATTCAATCTAATGCTGAGCAAGTAATCCAAGAAGCTGGAGTATATGAAGAAAAACATGGCATCAGGATTGGAGGAAGAATCATTAACAACCTGAGATATGTTGATGATACAACTCTGCTTGCTGAAGGTGAAGATGATGTGAGGCATTTACTGGTTAATTTTGAAGAATACAGTCTGCAGTATGGATTACATCTCAATATAAAGAAGACAAAAATCCTCACAACTGGACTAACGAACAACATCACAAGAAATGGTTAGAAGATTGAGGTTGTCAAAGAATTCACATTGCTTGGTTCTACAATTGATGCCAATGGAAGCAGCAGTCAGAACATTAGATGGTGTGTAGCAGTGGGAAGGTCAACCATGAAGGAACTGTTTCAACTGCTGAGGATTAAGGATGGTTCCTTGAGGACTAAGGTGTGCCTGACACAAGCCATATTTCCAGTCGCCTCGTATGCATGTGAGAGCTGGGCAATGAATAAGGAAGACCGTAGAAGAGTTGATGCTTTTGAGTTGTGGTCCTGGCAATGCTGAAGGTACCATGGACTGCTAAAAGAACTAACAGAGCTGTCCTGGAGGAAATGCACCCGAAATGCTCCTTGGAAGTGAGAATGGCCAAACTTCATCTCACCTACTTTGGTCATGTTGTCAGAAGGGACCATTCCCTGGAGAAGGATATCATTCTCGGTAAGGAGGATGGTCAAGAAAAGAGGGGAAGGCCTTCAACAAGATAGACTGATATGGTGGCTGCGATGATGAGCTCAAGTATAGCAGGGATCATGGAGCTGGGGCAGGATCAGGCAGTGTTTCGTTCTGCTGTGCATGGGTTCGGTATGAGTCGGAAATGATTAGACAGTACCTAATTATAACAACAAATACTGTAACACAAAAGCCTCATTGAATGTGAATCCCTCGTTCCATAACCACACCTATTCCTAATTCATGATATTTGCCTTGATAATACTGTTTAATGAATTTGCTATAACTTTTTAAACTTTTAGAAAGGCTGTTAATTTTGTATAATACCACAGAAACAATATTAAGCTTTTAAAAACAATATCTCTCTTGAAGAAAATCTCAGTTAAGTCCATAAAAACTGTGAGAAAGGGAACTCGACAAAATGCATTGTTTGTCCAGGTCTTGCAAGTTTTATACCTTTGATAGGATCCTTAATCGTGCTCTCTGGTAAGAATCTATCTGATTTTAGTTTTGAGTTTTTCTTCTCTGCCAGGTTTCTGCCTTACACAGGTTCTGGCTCTTGTAACAGTGTGTTTATTTGTGTGTGTATGTGGTTGTTAGGTGCTGGTCAATCAGTTTCAACTCATGGCAACTCTATGTAAAACAGAAGGAAAAAAACAAAACGCTGCTTAGTCCTTTACAATCTTCACATCTTATTTTGAGTATATTCATGTTTTTGCATAGATTTATGTAAAGTCTAAAATCAGGTATGTTCTAGTTCTTCTTTCTAAATGTGTATATATATACAAAAAAATGGTGCTGAGATATTATGGTAAAACAAACAAATAACAATAAAATTAACCATAAGTATTGGTGTTGATGTTGGGAGATTGGAACACATCCATTGCTGGTGGGACTGTAAAATGGTTACTGTTACAGAAAACAGTATTGCCCTTTCTCAGTACACTAGCAATAGAACTGCCCTATTAACCAGCATTCCCACTCCTAAGTATATACCCTAGATGAGACAATCTATTTCTGTAAAGGTATTGGTCAGTTTTTAAATTCCCTAAGGCTGAGAACAAACCAATCAGAGAAGCCAAGGAGTAACCTCACTACCATCCAAAAGAAGAGTGCAGGCTGGACTGCATCATGTGGGCCCAGAGATACCACCTCAGAAACCCAGGGAAGAATAGGATCCAACTCCACAGAAGTGAGTTTGGTTATGGTATGGACATGGGTAACATAGTGGTTAAAGCATTCAGCTGCTAGCTAAAAGGTAAGTAGTTCAAAACCACCAGAAATTCATGAGAGAAAGATGAGGCAATCTGGTTCTGAAAGACTTACAATAGTAGAGACACTATGGGGCACTTCCAGTAAGATGGAAGGATAGACAGACAAGCAACACAGACGCTCTTCAACAAAGAAAAAAACAAACCAAATCGACAGAGATACAGAAGATAATCCTGGAGTTCTGAGCTTTAAAGGAACTATACAGAAGTGGATTAGACACCAACTAATGGAAAAACCTGAACAAATACAGTGAGTACAGAGATGGTCAGAGCTGCAGACTGCCAGCTACTCTGACAAGACCAACAGTCTGAAGGACTGATCTGGCAAGATAGTGGATTAGGCAGAAAGACTGCACAGACCTTCTTCAACAAGAAAAGGGGAACCAATCAACACAAATACAGAATATAATCCTGGACCCCTGAACCTTGAAGGGAAGGATATAGACATGGACTAAACCCCAACCAGCAGAAGAATTTGTGTGAAAATACCAAAAAAGGAGACAGACGGAGCTGCAGTCTGGCAGCAATCCTGAGCGATCCTGATGACACAGACAGCTTGGAGATTCCCAAGTGCTAGTAGGACCTAGGAATTAACCAAAAAATCAGCCCTGCTAGCCAGGGACTGCACAGAGGACTGTGCATGGTGGCTGGGGAACAAACGTAGAAAGTGAAGAGAAAGGTGGGCTGAGCTGTGGACTTCTGCCAGTCTGGAGGATGCTGCCATTTTGAATGTTTAAAAAGCGGATTGACTATTTTGGATATTTAAAGAGACAGCCCTCTAGCAGATTGCTGGAGCTTAAGAACATGTTCTGCTTGCCAGCAACCCCAAGGACACTCAGGACCTGCAAGACTGAAAAGGTACAACATTCCTCTTGTTACTCTTATACCCCAACCCACTTGGTGAACAGAGGTGCAGCCATCCCCCACACCCACCTAACTTCTGGGCCCCCAGGAACTCCATCAAAGTCTGAGCACTCAGACGGAACCTGGGTGCCCTGCCCTGTCCTCCACCCATTTTTCTTCTCTTTTTATTTATTTATTTATTTTTGCTTTCTTTTTTTTCTGGTGATTAATTTGCTTGCATTTGTATATTTTAAAACTAATATTATTAATACTCTTGCCCTTTTTTATTATTATTATTCTTAATCTTCCCCTTCCTTGTCATGGTTTTCAGCATTTTTCCCTTTCCATGTGCCTGGTTGAATTTTTTTTTTATTAAAGTTTTTTTTTCTTTTCCCTTTGTTTTTCTCATGGTTAAACCTGTTGCTTATTTTTCTTTTTGCATTTTTCCTATTTTTTTCTTCATTTATTATTCTCCTTCCCTATTTTAT
>NW_006922919.1:104078-104640 GCF_000298275.1 Orycteropus afer afer | reverse complement strand
TGAGATTGAACACAAATACATGAATACTTCTTTGGAAAGGGATCAGTCAGAAAAAAAATCAAAACAAAATGAAGAAAGCCTTAGGTTCATGTAGGATTCGATCAAGGGAGTAACTTACATGCCATTGGAATTCCAGAACAGGAAGAGAAAAACAAAACCACTGACAAAATTCTCCAAGATTTGCTGGTGGAGAACTTCCCTGAAATGATGAAAGATGAGAATATATCCATTCAGGAAGTTCAACAAACCCCAAACAGGATAGACCCCAAGAGAAAATCACCAAGACACACCATCATCAAACTCACCTAAACCAAAGACAAAGACAGAATCCGGAAAGCAGCATGGTAAAAACAAAAAGTTACCTACAAAGGACAGCCAATAAGAATATGCTCTGATTTCTCAGCAGAAACCATGCAAATGAGAAGGCAGTGGGTTGGTATATATAAAGTCCTGAAAGAGAAAAAAAATTCAACCAAGAATTCTATACCTGGCAAAATTGTCCCTCAAATATGATGGTGAAATTAGGAGATTTCCAGATAAGCAGAAACTAAGGGAATTTGTT
>NW_006922919.1:101679-103416 GCF_000298275.1 Orycteropus afer afer | reverse complement strand
ATTCATAAACATAATGAGCTCAGCACAGAAAATAATATGGAACAAAGAAACCAGGGGCACCATGAAAAGTCACGTAACAAAATGACAGCAAAAAATTCAAACTTACCAATAATTACCCTGAATGATAATGGATTAGATGCATCACTCAAGAGATGGAGAGTTGCAGATTGGAGTAGAAAAGACAACGCATCAAGATGCTGCCTACAAGAGACACACCTTAGAGAGAAAGACAAAAACACATTAAGAATCAAAGGTTGAAAAAAGATGTATCAAGCAAAGGACAACTGTAAGAGAGCAGGAGTGGTTAATTTCTGACCAAATTGACTTTACAACAAAAACCACCATACGAGACAAGACAGGACATTATATAATGATTAAAGGATCAATTGAACATGAAGATAAAACCATAATAGATATCTATAGACCCAATGGAAGAGCCCCAAAAATACATAAATTAGACTTCAAAAGAGTTGAAAAGCCAAATAGATGACTCCATAGTCATAGTGGGAGATTTTAATACATCACTTTCTTTGAAAGATAGGACAACTGGAAAGAAACTCAACAAAGATGCAGAAGAGCTAAACAATACAATCTACCAAGTGGCCTTGTAGACATCTATAGAGTATTTCACCCAACAGCAGCACAATATACATTCTTCTCCAGTGCACATGTAACTTTTTCTATGATACACCGTATGGTGGGCCATAAAGCAATCCTTCATAATTTTTAAGCATTGAAATACTGTAAAGCATCTTCTCAGGTCATAATGCTATCAGATTAGAAATCAACAATAGGAAGATCAACAGGGAAAGAGTAAAGACATGAATACTGAACAACACCCTCCATGAGAAAGACTGGGTAAGAGAAGAAATCAAAATTGAAATTCATAAATTCCTTGAATCAAACAAGAATGAAAACACAGCATACCAAAATCCTTGGGACACAGCAAAAGCAGTGATTAGAGGCCATTTTATAGCAAGGAATGCACACATCCGAAAAGAATAAAGATCCAAAAATCAACATTTTAAACCAACATCTCCAACAATTAGAGAGAGAACAGCGAGGAAAGCCTACAGTCACCAGGACAAAGGGAATAATCAAGATTCAAGCAGAAATCAATGAAACAGAAAATAGAAGGGCTATAAAAACAATCTACAAGAACAGAAGTAGCTTTTTGAAAACATCAATAAAATTGACAAACCACTGGCAAATTTAACAAAGGAAAAGAGGAAGAGAACACAGATAACACAAGAAACAAAGTGGCTGACATCACAAGAGAACCAACTGAAATCAAAAGGATAATCTCAGGATACTATGAAGAACTGGACTCCCAACAAATTTGAAAATCTGGAGGAAATGGACAGTTTTCGACAAACACATCACTTACCTAAACTAACACAGATAGATGTGGAAAATTTGAGCAGGCCAATCACAAAAGAAGAAATCAAACAGGTCATCAAAAAATTACCAACTATAAAAGGTCCTGGCCAAGATAGTTTTACCAAAGAATTCTACAAAATATTCAGAGAAGAACTGATACCAGTCTTACTGAAACTGTTCCAAAACATAGAAAAGGATGGCATCCTCCCTAACTCATTTTATGAAGCAAGCATAACCTTGATACCAAAACCAGGCAAAGACATCACTCAAAAGTATAACTACACCCAATATCCCTCATGAATATTGATGCAAAAATCTTCAACAAAATCCTAGCCAATAGACTTCACCAACATAGCA
>NW_006922919.1:99658-100988 GCF_000298275.1 Orycteropus afer afer | reverse complement strand
AATAAATCTTACCAAGGACACAAAAGACCTCTACAAGGAAAACTATACAAAACTACTTCAAGAAACCATAAAAGATCTACATAAATTGAAGAACATCCCATGCTCGTGGATAGGAAGATTGAACATTGTGAAAATGTCAGTTCTACCCAAAGCAATCTATACATTCAATACAATCCCCATCCAGATCCCATCAATATTCTTCAGGGATATGGAAAAACCAATCACTGACTTTATATGGAAAGGAAAGAGACCTCGGATAAGCAAAGTACGATTGAAGGAGAAAAACAAAGTAGGAGGTCTCACATTGATGGATCTCAAAACCTACTATACAGTCACAGTAGTCAAAACTGCATGGTTTTGTTTAATGACAGATACATAGACCAATGGAATAGAATTGAGAACCCAGAAATAGATCCATGGAACTATAGTCAGCTGATCTTTGTCAAAGGCCCAAAATCTATTAAATGGGGAAGAGAATGTTTGTTCAATAAATGGTGCTGGCAAACTGGAGATCCAGTTGCAGAAAAACGAAACAAGTTCTGTACCTCACATCATACACAAAAATGAACTCCAGATGGATCAAAGATTTAAATGTGAAACCTAAAACTATACAGTTCCTCAAGGAAAATACAGGGGCACATTTAAGCATCCTAATATATGGCATAAATAACCTATCAATAATTACTCAAAATGCACAAACAGCAGAAGAGAAACCAGATGATTGGGACCTTCTAAAAATTAAATTTTTATATGCTTCCAAAGACTTTGGCAAAAGAGTCAAAAGAGTATCTACAGATTGGGAAAAAAATATTTGGTAATAACATACCTGACAAGGGACATATCTCTAGAATATATAGAAAACTTCAACAAAATAAAAAGAGAAACAATCCAATTAAAAAATGTGCAGAAGACATGAATAGACACTTCACCAAGGAGAATATATTCCTAGTAGTAGGAAACTAGCACTTAAGCCTTGAGTTGTTGGTCAACAAACATATGAAGAAATGCTCACAATAATTAACTATTGTTGTTGTTATGTGCCGTCGAGTCAGCCCTGACTCATAGCGACCCCTCCTTGGGTTTCTGAGCCAGTATCACTACAGAAGTAGGATTGCCCAACCTTACTTCCGAGGAGTGGCTGGTGGGTTTGAACCACCAGAGAGATGTAAATCAAAACAAAAATGAAGTACCATGTTGCTCCAGGACTAGTAGCAAAATTCAACACGACAGAAAATAACAAATGCTGGGGAGGGTGTACAGAGATTGGGACTCTCATATACTGCTGGTGGGACTGTAAAAAATAGTATGGCGATTCCTTCAAAAGTTGGAA
>NW_006922919.1:95414-98448 GCF_000298275.1 Orycteropus afer afer | reverse complement strand
GAACCCATAGCTGTAGTTTCCAGCCAAACAGAATAGAGGCATATGAGTTGAACATTTATTTACCTCAAGTGGATGCACTCCTTCAAGAGAGCACTCATGGGAGAATGGGGGGGCTGCTTATGCACAGGGAGATACCTCAGGGGGCGGGAGTGTATGGAGGGATGGATACTGGGAGGAGGTGACTGTGGGGAGGAAGTGGGAGGGAAGCTGTTGCATTGTGGTGAACTGTGGTCGATGACATGAGACAAAGTATATGTGAACTGCTGTATGGAAAGTGAATTTGTTCTTTAAATCTTCACCCAAATCTCACAAACACACACACACACACACACAAAGACCAACAGCCTGAATATTTCCAAGTGGTGTTGGGACCTGATAATTTATCAGTCCTGGTCATCAAGGGCTGCAGGACAACTGCTCTGGTGGCCTATGACTAGGAGGAAAACAGCAAGAAAGGAAACAACCTGAGCTGTGGATTTTTTGCTGTCCTAAGGGAACAGCCAGTTTGAATGTTTACAAGTGGCAGCCATTTTGGATATTTAAAATGACCAAAGGTAGAGCCAGTTTGAATGTTTACAAGCAGCAGCCATTTTGGATATTGAAAGTGACTGAAAAAGGCAAAGGGGACCAGAACAGATCGAGAAGTCAGCCACAGGGACCCAGGTGAGGACAGGGAACCCAGAACATGCCACACAAGCAGCGAGGTAGGAAGACAGGGAGAGGACAGAAAAGGCAAAGGGGATTGGAGTAGATCGAAGAGTCAGCTGCAGGGATCCAGGTAAGGGTGGTTGGAGGGGTTCAACAGCTAAGTGACACCAACTTGTCTGTCAGTTTGTCCTACTATGGTGATGTGTTGCTGTGTCTTGAGGCTGTGCCACTGGTGTTTTAAACCCAGTGGAATCCACATGATACAGAGGTATCAGCCTGGCTTGCAGACTGAGATAGACTAGGAAGAAAGAGGAGGCCATCCACTTCTCAAAGAATTGGCCAGGTAAACCTTATAAATAGCAGAGAAACACTGTCTGATACATTACTGCTCAACTTTATGAATAGTCCAGAAACATTGCCCAATATACAGGAGGAAGATGAGTCACTTAGCTTAGAAAGCTCTCAAAGTAGAACTGGGTAAAAGCTCATTACCAGAGTAAAATCAACCTTACTCATGTGGATAAAGTAAAGCTTTTGAGACCTCCATTTGCAGACATGGCACCACTGAAATTGAGGAGAAACAGCAGCAAACATGCATTAATAATCAGAACATGGAATGTACGAAGAATCTGGGAAAATTGGAAGTGGTCAAAAATGAAATGGAATGCATTAAGATTAATATCCTCAGCATGAGTGAGCTGAATTGGACTGGTTTGGCCATTTTGAATCAGTCAGTCATATGATCTACTATGACAGTTTAAAGAGGAATGGTGTGGCATTCATCATCACAAAGGATGTTTCAAAATCTATCCTGAAGTACAGTGCTGTCAGTGATAGGATAATATCCATACGCCTATAAGGAAGACCCATTAATAGGACTATTATTCAAATTTATACACCAACCACCAAAGCCAAAAATGAGGAAATTGAAGATTTTTATCACCTCTTACAGTCTGAAATTGACCAAACATGCAAGCAGGATGTGTTAATTATCACTGGTGACTGGAATGCAAAAGTTGGAAACAAAGAAGAATCACCAGTAGTTGGAAAATTTGGCCTTGGTGACAGAAATAATGCTGGAACTCACATGGTAGAAGTTTTCAAGACCAATGACTTGTTCATTTCAAACGCCTTTTTTCAACAACATAAATGGCAGCTCTATACGTGGACTTCACCAGGTGGAACACACAGAAATCATATTGACTACATCTGTGGAAAGAGGTGATGGAGAAGCTCGATGTCTTCAGCCAAAACCAGGCAAGGAGCTGACTGTGGAGCAGACCATCAACTGCTCATATGCAAGTTCAACTTGAAGTTAAGGACAATTAAACAAGTCCACGAGAGCCAAATATGATCTAGAATATATCCCTCCTGAATTTAGAGACCATCTAAAGAATAGTTTTGATGAATTGAACACCAGTGACCAAAAACAAGAAGAATTGTGGGATAACATCAAAACCATCATCCAAGATGTCACTAAAAAGACAACAAAAGAAAAGACCAAAATGGATGACAGAAGAGACTCTGAAACTTGCCATTGAGAGGAAAGTAGCTAAAGCAAATGGAAGAAATGACAAGATAAAAGAATTGAACTGAAGATTTCAGAGAGCAGCTTGAGAAGACAAAGCCTATTACTATAATGTAATGTGCAAAGACCTAGAGTTAGAAAACCAAAAGGGAGAAACACACTTGGCACTTCTCACACTGAAATAATTGAGGAAAAAAATTAAGCCTTGAGTTGCAATATTGAAAGATTCTAAGGGCAAAATATTGTGTGATGCAGTGAACATCAAAAGAAAATGGAAGGAATACACAGAGTCACTGTCCCAAAAAGAACTGGTTGATATCCATCCATTTTAGGAGGTGGCATATGATCTAGAGCCAGTCGTACTGAAGGAGGAAGTCAAAGTTGCAATGAAGAAATTAGCGAAGAACAAGGCTCCAGGAATTGACGGAATACCCGTTGAGATATTTCAACAAACGAATGCTGCACTGGAGGCACTCACTCAGTTATGCCAAGAGATTTGGAAGACAGCTACCTGGCCACCTGACTAGAAGAGATCCATATTTGTACCCATTCTAAAGAAAGGTGGGATGGGTACAAATGTGGAAATTATTGAACAATATCATTAATATCACACACAAGCAAGATCTTACTGAAAAGAATTCAAAAATGGTTGCAGCAGTATATTGATAGAGAAATTCCAGAGGTGTAAGCTGTATTCAGAAGAAGACGTGGAACAAGGGATATCATAGCTGCTGTCAGATGGATCTTGGCTTAAAGCAAGTAATACCAGAAAGATGTTTACTTGTGTTTTATTGACTACCCAAAGGCATTTGATTGTGTGGATCATGAAAAATTATGGATAACATTGAGAAGAATGGG
>NW_006922919.1:93793-94631 GCF_000298275.1 Orycteropus afer afer | reverse complement strand
GGAAGGCCTTTGACGAGATGGATTGACATGGTGGCTGTGACAGTGAGCTCAAGTACAGCAAGGATCATGGAGCTAGCACATGATTGAGCAGTGTTTTATTCTGCTGTGCATGGGGTCACTGTGAGTAAGAAACGACTCAACAGCACCTAACAAAAATAACAACAAGGGGCAGTTCTACACTGCCTTATATGGTTGCTGGAGTTGTTACAGACTTGAAGACAGTGCCTTTGGTTTTTTGTTGTGGTCTTCGCTTTGAGAACCTTCTAGACTGAAGAGACCGAGAGAGCTGTAACACCATTGGAGACAGCCGTGCGAGGCTGTTAAAATCCAGGAAATTTGTGCTAGAGGGTACAGTGGGCTTCCTGACGCATAAAGTGAGTTGGCTATCATGGGTTTCTTGGCCCGTGAAGCAAGAAAACTAAATACCTTTGAGCAGTTTTCCTAATGGTGTGAGGTAATTTCAGGCATTTATCAATAGAGCTTCAGAACTCTGTAACAGTTCTCTGTGCAGGGCAGAGACAAGGGCTGAGGCTGAGATCTGGGGCAGAGAAAAAGGTCCCAGGCTAAGACTGAAGTCTGGGTGGAAGCAGCTGTGCAGAAGTGTCTTGATCAAAGAACAATATACTGAGATATTCCTGGTTATTTTCTTTGACCTATTTAATTCAAGGCACAGTGTGTGTGTGTGTGTGTGTGTGTGTGTGTGTGTGTGAGAGAGAGAGAGATATCTGGGTGAATATTTACAGAGAAAATTCACTTCCCATACAGCAGTCCACATATACTTTGTCTCATGTCATTGACCACAGTTTACCACAATGCAACAGCTCCCCTCCCATTTCCT
>NW_006922919.1:91551-92719 GCF_000298275.1 Orycteropus afer afer | reverse complement strand
CCCACCAGCAGTGTATGAGAATCCCAATTTCTCTACAACCTCGCCAGCATTTGTTATGTTCTGTCTTGTTGAACTTTGCTACTAGTGCTGGAGCAATATGGTATGTCATTGTTGTTTTGATTTGCATCTCTCTAATAGCTAATGATCGTGAGCATTTCTTTATATGTTTGTTGGCCACTTGCATATCCTCCTTGGTAAGTATCAATTCATGTCTTCTGCCCATTTTTTAATTGGATTGTTTCTCTTTTTGTTATTGAAGTGTTGGAGTTTATGAATTCTAGAAATAAGTCCCTTGTCAGATATGTTATTACCAACTATTTTTTTTCCCAATCTGTAGGTTCTCTTTTGACTCTTTCGGAGAAGTGTTTGGAAGCACATAAAAATTAAATTTGTAGAAGGTGCCAATGATCTGGTTCCTCCTCTATTCTTTGTGCATTTTGAGTTATCTTGATTGTCTATTTAAGCCATATATTATGGCCCTTAAATTTGTCCCTAGATTTTCCTTGAGGAACTGTATAATTTTAGGTTTCACATTTAAGTCTTTGATCCATCTGGATTTTGTTTTTGTGTATGGTGTGAGGTACAGATCTTGTTTCACTTTTCTGCAAATGGATATCCAGTTTTGCCAGCACCGTGTATTAAACATTCTCTTCCCCATTTAATGGATTTGGGACTTTGTCAAAGATCAGCTGACTGTAGGTCGATGGAAATATTTCTGGGTTCTCAATTCTATTCCATTGGTCTAATTTTCTGTCATTAAACCAATACCAGGCAGTTTTGACTACTGTGGCTGGATAGTATGTTTTGAGATTCGGCAGTGGAAACTTCCTACTTTGTTTTTCTTCTTCAGTAGTGCTTGGCTTATCCAAAGTCTCCTTGCTTTCCATATAAAGTTAGGGATTGGTCTTTACATATCCCAAAAGGATGTTGATGGGATTTGGATTGGGATTGCACTGAATGTATAGATTGCTTTGGGTAGAACTGACATTTTCACAATGGTCAATCTTCCCATCCACGAGCATGAGATGTTCTTCCATTTATGTAGACTTTTTATGGTTTCTTGAAGTAGTTTTTTATAGTTTTCTTTGTAGAGGTCTTTTGTGTCCCTGGTAAGATTTATTCCCATGTACTTTATCTTTTTGGTAGCTATTGAAAACAGTATGGATTC
>NW_006922919.1:90972-91451 GCF_000298275.1 Orycteropus afer afer | reverse complement strand
GCCCTGGCTAGGACTTCCAGTAAAATGTTGAGTAAAAGTGGTGATAGCAGGCATCCTTGTCTGGTTCCCGTTCTCAAGAGAAATGGCTTCAGTCTTTCTCCATTGACAATAATTTTGACAGTTAGTTTTGCATAGATGCCCTTTATTATGTTGAGGGATGTCCCTTCTATTCCTGTTTTTCTGAGAGTTTTGATTAGGAATGGGTGTTGGATTTTATCAAATGCCTTTTCTGCATCAATTGATATGATCATATGGTTCTTCTCCTTTGTTTTATTTAAGTAGTGGAAATTGATATTTTTTTCTAATATTGAACCGTCCCTGCATAACTGATATGAACTCCTTTTGGCCATAATGGATGATTTTCTTTATATGTTGTTGCAGTCTATTGGCTAAGATTTTGTTGAAGATTTTTGCATCTATATTCATGAGGGATATTGGTCTGTAGTTTTCCTTTTGAGTGATGTCTTTGCCTGGTTTTG
>NW_006922919.1:87918-89530 GCF_000298275.1 Orycteropus afer afer | reverse complement strand
TTTGATCAGAAATTAATATTGCCACTCCTGCTCTCTTACAGTTGCCATTTGCTTGATATGTCTTTTTTCAAACTTTGATTTTTAATGTGTTTTTGTCTTTCTCTCTAAGGTGCGTCTCTTGTAGGCAGCATATTGATGTGTTTTGTTTTCTTATCCAATCTGGAACTCTGTGTCTTGAGTGGTGCATTTAATCCATTATCATTCTTGGTAATTATTGATAAGTTTGAATTTGTTGCTGTCATTTTGTTTTGTGTTATGTGTTTTTTCATCTGGTGTCCCTGGTTTCTTTGTCCCATATCATTTTCAGTGTTGAGCTCATTATGTTTAAGAATAGTGTTATAATTTCCTTTGTTGCTGTTGCTTTAGCATATGCTGAATATTTGTGTGTGTCCTCTCTTTTATTGTCATGTGAAGGTTTATCATTTTTCTTGGAAGTTGCCCTATGATTTACAATTTTCTCCCCAATTTTAGAACAGTCCATTATATCTTGCAACTCTCTTAACTTCCTCACCATTTAGAAGTTCTTTAACTACACAGTATTTTCCCTCTTTTTGTTTGAAGTTGTCATCACTTGGCAATTGATGTGTCTGGTTCCCTGTTTACAGTCTTGTAAGCTCATTTTATAATGGAAATGTTCCTCGCTGTAGTTTCTGAGTTAAATCATCTTGCATATTAATGTTTGGTTGTTATTTTGTTTGTTTGTTTGTTTGTTTGTTTGTTTGTTTCTCTATTCAAAGGACTCCCTTCAGTATTTCTTTTAGGTTGGTCTGATTTTCCCATATATTCACTTTCACAAAGCCTGGCAGTGCCATCTGCATATCACAGATTGCCAATGAGTCTTTCTGCAATCCTAAGGCTATGTTCTTCTTCATATAGCCCAGCTTTACAGATTATTTACTCAGCATGCAGATTTGATCATATGGTGAAAAGATACAACTCTGACCCACACCCTTCCTGATCTTAAACCACGTACTAGCCCCTAGTGCCTCTTGGTCGAATTCCAAGTAGATTAGCTTTAATTATGAGATTTCAGGGGTTTTTTGTTTGTTTGTTTTTGGATATAAATAAGTTATTATTAAAAACAAACAAACAAACTTAAATTCTATTAAGACTTAAAGAGATTGACCTACTCCTCGCCTGTCAGTTTGTCATTACTGTGGTGGCTTGAATTTTTCCATGAGTCTGGAGGTATGTCACCAGTATTTAAAATACTAGCAGGATCACTCATGCTGTACAGGCTTCAGCAGAGCTTCCAGATTAAAACAGACTTCAAAGAAGGTAGAGGTCATTCACTTCTCAAAGAATTGGCAAGGAAAAACCTTATGAATAACAGTGAACCACTGCTGTATATAGTACTGGAAATCTGTATGCATTGTCCTGAAATATTTTCTGATATAGTGTCAGAATATGAGCCCCTCAGGTCAGAGGCACTCAAAATATGACTGGGGAAGAGCTGCCTCCACAAAGTAGAATTTACTTTAATGATGCAGATGGAGTAAATATTTTGGAACATCCACTTTTATGTGGCATGAGTCTAAATGGGAAGAAACAGCTGCAACCATCCATTAATAATCAGAATATAAAATGTACAAGGTAAGAATCTAGGAAACAT
>NW_006922919.1:84677-85858 GCF_000298275.1 Orycteropus afer afer | reverse complement strand
CAGAGAGGAGTGTGTCAGGATTGTATCTTTTCACCATACTTACTCAATCTGTATGCTGAGAAAATAATCTGAGAAATTGGACTATATGAAAAAGAGCATGGCATCAAGATTGGAGGAAGACTCATTAACAACATGTGATATGCAGATGCCACAACCTTGCTTTCTGAAAGTGAAGATGACTTGAAGCCCTTACTGATGAAGATTAATGACTACATTCTGAAGTGTGGATTACAACTCAACATTAAAGAAATAAAATGAAAATCCTCACAACTGGACCAATAAGCAGTGTCATGATAAATGGAGTTGAAGTTGTCAAAGATTTCATATCACTTGATTCCACAATCAGTACTCATGGAAGCAGCAGTCAAGAAATCAGATGGGGTATTGCACTGGGAAAATCTTCTGCAAAAGACCTCTTTAAATTTCTGGATAGCAAAGATGTGTCTTTGATTTGTAAGGTGCACCCAAAATTAATTTAAATTTGTAAATGGTATTTGCAATCATCATATATGGAAAGCTGGACAATGCATAAGGAAGACTGAAGAAGAGTTGATGCTTTTGGGTTGTGATATTGGGGAATAATACTGAAAATACCATGGACCTCCAAAAGTGTTAACATATCCATCCTGGAAGAAGTGCAGCCAGAATGTTACTTGGAAGTGAGAATGACCAGACTTTGTTTCATCTGTTTCGGTCATGTTGTATGAAGGGACCATTCACAGGAGAAGGTTATCGTGCTTGATAAAGTGGAGGGTCTTTGAAAAAGGGGGAGGCCCTCAATGAGAGGGAGAAACACAGTGGCTACAACGATCATCTCAGTTATGGCAAAGATTGTGAGACTGGCTCAGGACCAGGCAATGTTTCATTCTGGTGTACATAGTGTCACTATGAATCATAGCTGACTTGACGGCACCCAACCATAACACAAACAACTAGATTTCACAATTTATTAAAGGGTTACAAATTTAGTCAGAAGATAAATAGTAGGGAATTTTTTCCAAAGTTTATAAGGGAGCTTTATCAAGTCAAAAAACTGTGCAAATGTTTCCTTTTGTTATTTATAGTCCTTTAGATAGTGGGATAGTGTAAGAGAAGAGGAAAATAAAATCCAAGTAAGATACAATTTTAAACACTGTGAAGAAAAGCAAAATTTCCCCCAGCAAATATTGAACAATTTTCTC
>NW_006922919.1:75675-76825 GCF_000298275.1 Orycteropus afer afer | reverse complement strand
CACATTTTGTGGTGCTTTGCAGATTGTACATTATTATTTAGCATTGTATAGTATTCCACTGTGTGTATGTACATAATTTGGATTGTGTGTCTTTTTGTTATTGAGGTGTTGGAGTTTCCTATAAATTCTAGAGATAAGTCCCTTGTCAGATATGTCATTACCAAATATTTTTTCCCAATCTGTAGGTTCTCTTTTGACTGTTCGGAGAAGTCTTTGGAAGCGCATAAAAATGTAATTTTTAGAAGTTCCCAATTATCTGTCTTCTCTTCTGCTGTTTGTGCATTTTGAGTTATGTTTGATAGCCTATTTATGCCATATATTAGGACCCCTAAATTTGCCCCTAGATTTTCCTTGAGGAACTCCATAGTTTTGGGTTTCACATTTAAGTCTTTGATCCATCCAGATTTAGTTTTTGTGTATGGTGTGAGGTACAGATCTTGTTTCATTTTTCGGCAAATGGATCTCCAGTTTTGCCGACATCATTTATTAAAAAGAAAAAAAAAATCTCTTCCTCCTTTAATGGATTTTGGGCCGTTGTCAAAGATCAGCTGACTATAGGTCGATGGATCTATTTCTGGATTATCAATTCTATTCCATTGGTTTATGTATCTGTCATTAAACCAATACCAGACAGTTTTGACTACTGTGGCTGTGTAGTAGGTTTTGAAATCTGGCAGTGTGAAACCTCCTACTTTGTTTTTCTTCTTCAGTAGTGCTTTGCTTATCAGAGGTCTCCTTCCTTTACATATAAAGTTAGTGATTGGTTTTACCAAATCAATAAAGAATGCTGATGAGATCTGGATTGGGATTGCATTGAATGTATAGATTGTTTGGGTAGAACTAACATTTTTACAAAGTTCAATCTTCCTCTCCATGAGCATGGCATTGTTTAGGTTGTTCTTCCATATATGTAGATCTCATGTTTTCTTGAAGTAGTTTTTCATAGTTTTCTTTGTAGAGGTCTTTTGTGTCCTTGGTAAGATTTATTCCCAACTATTTTATTTTTTTGATAGCTATTGTAAATGGTATTGATTTCCTTATTTCTTTTTCAGCAGTCTCTTTGGTGGTATAGAGGAATCCAACTGATTTTTGGATGTTGATCTTGTATCCTGCCATGATGCTAATCTCTCAATAAATTCCAGTAGATTAT
>NW_006922919.1:72532-73067 GCF_000298275.1 Orycteropus afer afer | reverse complement strand
CTTTCAAAGAAAGTTTTGTATTAAAGTCTCCCTCTATGACTGTATAGAAATCTAGTTTGCTTTCCAACTCTTTTATAGTCTGATCTATGTGTGTTGGGGCTCTTTATTTGGGTCCATAGATATTTATTATGGTTATACCTTCATGATCAATTGATCTTTTAATCATTATATAATATCCTCCCTTGTCTTGTATGGTGATTTTTGTCTTAAAATCAATTACTTCAGAAATTAATATTGCCACTCCTGCTCTCTTACAATTGCCATTTGCTTGATACATTTTTTTCCAACCTTTGATTTTTAATCTATTTTTGTCTTTATCTCTAAGGTGTGTCTCTTGTAGGCAGCATATTGATGAATTTTGTTTACTTTACCAATCTGAAACTCTGTCTCTTGAGTGGTGCTTTTAATCCACTGACATTCAGGGTAATTATTAATAAGTTTGAATCTGTTGCTGTCATTCCGTTAGGTGTTTTTTCATGATGTCCCTGGTTTCTTCATTCCATTTTATTTTCTGTGCTGAGCTCATTATGTTTAT
>NW_006922919.1:66122-71658 GCF_000298275.1 Orycteropus afer afer | reverse complement strand
AATCTAAACTAGTTGCTAGGGAACATAGGTTTCTAGGGAACATAGTTACATAGAAGAATGAGTATAGAATTTAAGAAGTTAAGGTGACCTGAGTTGTGGTGACTTGAATTATGGGAACAGGAATGTTAGTTTAAATTTTAATATGCCAATTGTGTATGCATGTACTTCTCCCAATATTGATTAACTTGTGATTTATTTTATGACATATGAATTGTGCACTTTTCCCATGTTAAACTTGTATATAAGTTTGAGAATAATCATAATAAAATGGCACTGCTTTGCAATGGCTCTGAGTGTCCCTCCCGTTCCCATCCTTTTATGTTTCTCTTATTTTTAACTCATTCTCTTACCCCCTGTTCTAGAATTGTCGTGCTGGCCACGACATTTGACGCCCGAACAGGGACACATAAGTGAAGGAAGGTGGCCACAAGGAATTTAATAATCAGGTTAGAAAACCTGGAGACATACTGAAAATAAATAATCAGGTAAGAGAACCTCACCTAAGGAGGTGAGGGATGACGGGAGTAAGAAATTGTGGGGCAAGAACAATCTGTTGAACGTACTTTCTTTTTAGTTTCTCTACAAGCTTTGTTAAAAGATAAAGGTATTTCAGTTTCTAAGTCTGCTCTTAAAGCCTTTTTTTTCCACAGTTCAGGAGTTTTGCCCGTGGTTTCCGGAGGAGGGAATGGTGAATTTAGAAGTTTGGAGAAAAGTTGGTCAGGAATTTAAAAATCAAATAGCTCTTAGAAGTGCCTCTGCTTTGCCAGATAATACTATGATGACTTTGTGGGAACAAATTAGAGAAGTGTTAGATCCTTTGTGTAAAATTGAATTAATATCTCTTAAATCAGTAGATTTGAAAGAGGAACCATTATCGTCTTTTGAAGTAGTTCCTGATTCTGTTGGAACTCAACCGTCAGCTCCTTTAGCAGGGGAGTTATTTTCCCTGCCACTTCCTGGATCCACTTCTCTTATTGAAGAAGATATGAAGAGTGATTTTGATGCATATCCTTTGATTTCAGACGAGAAACCTGAAGGTTTGATGTTCTCTGAGTCTAATGCTTGTACAAGAAAATTTAAATCTGTAATTGTTCCTACTGTTCCCTCTCCTCCACCTTCTCCTATGTTAGCACAAGCGTTTCCTGTTATGCAGAGATTACAGAGTGCTTCTCATTTAAAACAAGGGGTTTCCCCTCTACAAGCTGTCCTTACTAAAGCTCAGCAAATGGGGGAAGATGTTTCTTCTTTTTCAGCTTATCCTGTTATTCAGCCTCAACCAGGACAGAGGCAATATTCAGCTTTAAATTTTAAAGTTCTTAAGGAGGTTAAAACTGCAGCTGCGCAATAGGGACCCACAGCTCCGTTTACTTTATCTTTGTTGGATAATCTCAGTTGGGAGGCATTATGTCCAGGTGATTGGAGAGTTGTGGCTCAAGCTTGTCTGTCAGGAGGGGATTATTTGTTATGGAAGGCCGAATATCATGAAAGATGTAATGAGCTTGCAGTTTACAATCAGAGAACTAATGTTCCAGTCACTTATGAAATGTTAGCAGGAATTGGTCAATACTTTGATGTAGGTACACAAATTAATTACCCTGATATGGTGTATGCTCAAATTAATGAGTGTGCTATAAAAGCATGGAAAAGACTACCCACGACAGGTGCCAGGACTGAGGAATTATCTAAGATCCGCCAAGGCCCTGATGAGCCCTATCAGGACTTTGTTGCCTGACTTTTAAAAGCAGTCTGCCATATAGTAGTGGATGGGGAGGCAGGAGCTATTATTGTTAAGCAATTAGCTTTTGAGAATGCTAATTCAGCTTGTCAGGCTGCAATAAGGCCTTGGAGGAAAACAGGAACTTTAGAAGATTATATAAGATTATGTGCTGAAATCAGTCCTTCTATATTCAAGGAGTAACTCTTGCAGCTGCTTTAAATAAGGGAGTTTCCCTTAATGAATTGCATCAACAAATGCTGAATAATAAAAAACAAAAGAATAAACAAGGTGTTTGTTTTCAATGTGGCAAAGCAGGACATTTTAAAGCACAGTGTCCTCGAAATGTACCAAAGATTGATGTTAAGAGAGCACCTGGAGTATGTCCTAAATGTCGTAAAGGATTCCACTGGGCTAATGAATGCAGAAGTAAACCTGATCGTTTTAGGAATCCTCTCCCGGGAAACCGGAAGCGGGGCTTGCTGCAGCCCTATCAAACAATAGCAGCACTCTAGCAGCTGTACCCGGGGGTCTCCCCAAATCCAACACAGCTGACTTGCCAGGAATCAGCTCCTTACTCCGCAGTACCCCCCACAGTGCAGGATTAGATTTAGCTCCTATACAGTCTGTATTTTTAGAAGGAGGATACCCACCAAAATTAGTCCACACAGGAGTGTGGGGGCCTTTACCTAAGGGGACTTTTGGATTAATTTTAAGTCGTTCTAGCTGGACTCTCAAAGGACTAGTTGTTCATCATGGAGTAATTGACAAGGACTACACAGGAGAAATTAAAATTATGGTAAGTTTAAAGGAAGGGACTATTTCCTTACAGCCAAAAGTGCCTATTGCTCAATTAATATTGATTACTCGTTATGAGATTAAGAATATATCAATTAAACCTCAGCGAGGAGATTCTGGTTTTGAATCAACAGATACATTTTGAAAATTATATCGTTAGGTAAACCAATGTTACAGCTTAGTATTATGGGGAAAAAAAATTTAGGATTAATTGACACTGGAGCAGATGTTTCAGTCATGTCACAGGCACAATGGCCCACTAATTGGCCTTTACAGGATACTCAAATACCCATAAAAGGAATAGGGCAGCAAGCTGAGGCTCCCCACATTAGTTCTAATTATTTAGTGTGGACTACTGATGATGGTTTATCCGAACTTTTCAGCCATTTATATTAGATGTTGAAATTAACTTGTGGGGTCGTGATATTCTTGATATGGGTCTGACATTGCAAACATCACCCATTTCTAGGTCTCAGCAACCAGCTGTAGTTTTGAACATGATGACCGCTATGGGATATGTTACTAGAAAAGGACTTGGGAAAAATCTTGAGGGGAATCCATCCCCCTTATCAGTGGTCCCAAAGAAGGATAGAACAGGGCTGGGTTTTTCCTTGGGCCATTGACACAGCACTATGCAATGCCTCTGGAGTGGCTTAGTTCTTCTCCGGTATGGGTTGATCAGTGGCCCTTAACTCAGGAAAAGTTAGAAGCAGCTAAGACTCTGGTGGCTGAACAATTGGCTCTCGGTCACATTGTACCTTCTCGTTGTTGTTGTTATCTGCCGTCGAGTCGGCCCCGACGCATAGCGACCCCTCCCTTGGGTTTCTGAGGCAGTATCACTATGGAAGTAGGATTGCCCAACCCATAGTCCTTGGAATACTCCCATATATGTTATAAAGAAGAAATCTGGTAAGTGACACCTACTTCAGGATTTGTGAGCACTTAATAAAGTTATGAAACCTATGGGAGTTTTACAACCTGGTCTCCCTTCTCCCACTGCTATACCAATTGATTATCAATTATTACTCCTAGATCTTAAAGATTGTTTTTTTACCATTCCTCTTGCTCCTCAGGATGGTGAAAAATTTGCCTTTTCAGTGCCTTCTGTTAATTTACAGGAGCCTTTTGCCAGGTATCAGTGGAGAGTCCTACCTCAAGGTATGGCCAATAGCCCCACATTGTGTCAAGAGTTTGTACAACGAGCATTACAGCCACTTAGAACAGAATTCCCACAAGTTTATTGTATTCATTATGTGGATGATATTTTATTAGCAGCACCAGACACAGAATTGTTACAAGCTTCCTTTCAGGTATTATTACAGAGACTTGAGAGTTTTTCTCTCGTAGTTGCCCCTGAGAAAATACAAAAGATGCAACCATTTGAATATTTGGGATTCATTATTCAGGGTCGCACTGTAAGGCCTCAAAAAATTCAGATTCTTACCAGTCCTTTGAGAACTTTAAAGGATTTTCAAAAGTTATCAGGAGATATGAATTGGATACAACCATTGTTGTCTCTCAAAGCAGAACAACTTTCTCCATTATTTGATATCCTTAAAGGATGCTCTGAACCTAATTCTCCTTGGGAAATAACACCTGCTGCCCAGAGGGCTTTAGAATTAGTCAATCAAGCATTGGCGGCTGCACAAATTAATAGAATTGATAACACCCAACCCGTATATTTAACACCCAACCTTCTAATCTGGCACTTGGGGTGATATGGTAAACTAATGGCCCCATTGAACGGATTCACTTGGCATTACATTCTTTACATGTGATTAATTCTTTGACAGATATATTGGCTAAATTAATATTAAAAGGAAGAGAACGAATAATCCAATTAATAGGAAATGAGCCTAATTATGTTGTTTGTCCTATGCTAACAGCTGAACAGGCCTCACATCTGATGCAACATTCTTTAAGTTGGCAACTAGCCTTAGCCTCCTATACTGGACAAATCAAATATCATTTGCCTTCTGACAAACTTTTACAATTTTTTAATAAAGTATCTGTTTGTGAAATTGCTAAGGTAAGCTCTCATCCACTAGAAGGACCTACAGTTTTCACTGATGCTAGTAAAACAGTAACTATTACTATTGTCTTTTCTAGTCAGCAGCATAAAGACACCACAGTACATAAATATGAAACCACCTCTGTTCAAAGAGCAGAACTGAAAGCAGTTTCATTAACATTGCAACAATATCCTTATCCATTAACCATTTATTCAGACAGTAATTATACAGTCTCAGCAGTGCGAATGTTACCACAAGCTTATATAATCACTTCAGATGAGGAACTTTTTCACTTATTCAAGGAAGTACAAAATTTGTTAGATACTCGTCAGCATCCTATTTTTATTGAGCATATTCGAGCTCATACCAATCTTCCAGGCCCTTTAGTACAAGGAAATGCTGAAGCTGATAACCTTACACATATTTATTTTGCAGATCCTGTGCAAGCAGCACAAAAAAGTCATGAATATTTTCATCAAAATGCTTTAGCCTTACGAAAGCAATTTAAGCTTACTAGAGAACAAGCTAGAGAAATTGTTAAGAACTGTCCCACTTGCCCTATTAATCATCCTGTCCCTGTAATGGGAATTAACCCTCGAGGATTATTACCTAATGATTTATGGCAAATGGACGTAACTATTTATTCTTCTTTTGGTAAATTAAAGTATGTACATGTTTAGGTTGATACATATACTGGTTTTATTATAGCTACTGCTCATTCAGGAGAAGCATTTAAAAATGTTCAGGATCATTTACTCACTGCCTTTTCTTTAGTACGTAAACCAAAAAAAATTGAAGACTGATAATGGAACTGCATATACTTCTTCAGCTTTTGCTACCTTTTGCAGCATTTTTAACATTTTTCATTCTACAGGAATCCCTTATAATTCCCAAGGCCAAGCCATAATTGAGCAATGTCATTCTACCTTAAAAACCATGCTCAAATGCTGCATTGTAAATTTTGGTCAATGACATGAGACAAAGTATATGTGAACTGCTGTATGAAAAGTGA
>NW_006922919.1:63065-66022 GCF_000298275.1 Orycteropus afer afer | reverse complement strand
AAATTTTGGTCAATGACATGAGACAAAGTATATGTGAACTGCTGTATGAAAAGTGAGTTTACTCTGTAAATCTTCACCCAAATCCTAATAAAAAAAAAATGCTCCAAAAACTAGAAGAGGGGGAGATACTCAGGGGACAAGTAAAATATTCACCACATATGGACTTGTCCTTGGCTCTCTTTGTTTTAATTTTTTTAAATGTTGACCTGGATGGTAGGTCAGCGGCAGAGAGACACTGGTCTCCTGATGGGCCTCCCTCTCAAATGGTAAAATGGAAAGACTTGGTAACTGGCCTCTGGAGAGGTCCTGACCCGGTACTAAGAAAAGGCCGAGGTTATGTTTGTGTTTTTCCACAGGATGAAGAAATGCCAAGGTGGGTCCCGTCAAAATACACCAGGGATGCCCTGACTGCAGACCCAGATGGCGCAGATGATGTTGAAGAATTGGCAGAAGAGACACTGTAGATGTCTTGGAATCCCAACAAAAGGCAGTTGCATCGTTTGGTAATAAATGCCAAAAGAGAAATACAGTTAACTAACTAAGCACCTACCACTGTGAACTTATTTTTGATGATGCTAGCCTTAATACAGGTGTCTATTTCAAAAGTGACAGGTGACGAACTGAAGATGATACAAGTTGAAAGGATGTCAGTTGCGGCTGGAGAAGCGGTCACTTTACCTTGTTTTGTTTCAGTTTTGACACCCGTGGGACCCATCCAATGGTTTAGGGAGACTGGGCCAGATCAACAGTTATTCTACAGTTTTAAAGGAGGCCTAGACCCAATTCACCTCTTCCCTCGGGTGAGAAATGTTACGGACACCTCACAAAGAAGCAACACGGACTTTTCCATCCGCATCACTAACATCACTCTAGCAGATGGTGACACTTACTTTTGTGTGAAATTTAAAAAAGGGTTTCCTGATGATGTTGAATTTAAATCTGGTATTGGGACACAGGTGATTGTGAGTGATGGGAGCATCTCAACCATACCAAGACAGTCCGTGAGTTTCCCTTTTGAAACCCACAAACCCAATGATTTTTTCCCCACTTCCAAAGGTAAAATCTATTGGGCGTATTTACCTGATCCCCCCATGGTAAGAGCTGTCATTGGGAAGATCCTACTCTACGAGTACATACTAATTAACTAGACTTTTTGGAGGGTTAGGTGAATTACATATTGAACATGTTCAGCATGAAATTAATTGAACTAGTTATGCTGCTCAACTACCTATTTATTTTCAAGATTCCCAAAGTACACTTGTTTATGGTTGCATGACAACACAACAAACTGTGCATTACATGGCTCATCACTTTGAAGGAGATGATAGGGAAGTTAAGCCACATACCTGGGATTATTTAAAGGTACAAGAAATGACTAGGGGAAGTCACCCTAGTGAACCTCAGAAAGGGATGATCCCTCCTCAAATGCAATGGTGTGATGATTTGCCTTACAGGAGCTTTAGAGACCCAATATGGTCGGAATGTATTAATCATGAGCCTCAAATATTCACTCCTCATGTCATTCCCTCTTTAAGTATCACTGACTGGTCTAAGCCCTTATATTCACGACCACCTTATGTATATAAATATTCAACACATTATAAACATAATAATACCATTCCTAGTGGTGTTTATTCTACCACCAAGGGTATGTTTCATCCAGAATTATGGAAATTAATTGCAGCTTTTGCCCCGATAGAAACTAACATTTCAACCTGCTCACAATTTCATGGACACAGTACTATTTTGAATGTTAAAGCTTGTGTTCCTCGTCCTTTTTTATTGGTCGTAGGACCAGGACGAATAACTCCAATACACTTGTCAAATGGAACTATGTATAAAGTTACCTGTTCAGGGTGTGTTTTGACCAGTTGTTTGCCAGTGAAAAGTACTTCTTCCTTTCAAAATGTTTTGGTATTTTTAACCATGCAACCTCCTTGTTTGATGATCCCTGTAGAAGTAACTGGCCCTTGGTATACTGATTATGGATATCAATTTGCTGTCACATCATTTATTGTCTAGAACAAAACAATTTCTAGGATTGTTGATTACTGGAATAACTACTTTGGTGTCCTTAATAGCCACAACCACTGTGTCTACTATTGCTTTGGCACGAACTGTACATACATCAGATCATGTAAACATTTTAGCTAGAAATGTATCTTATGCTTTAGCCACTCAAGATTGAATTGATCACAAGGTATTAGCTCGTATTGAAGCTTTAGAACAAGCAGTTGAATTCTTGGGAAAACAATTACCAATTTTGAAAACGCAGTTATCTCTGTCATAGGAGATTTCAACACATTTGTGTAACTCCTTTAGAATATCAGAATACACTGCCTGGGAACAGGTCCAAAGACATTTGCAGGGAATTTGGCATGACACAGATACGAGTTTAGATCTTGAAGATTTACAAAAGGATGTATCTGCAATAGGACATTCTAAGCTTGATATTATAGATCCTTCTAAAATTGCATTAAAGGTATTAGATAAACTGAATGGACATAATCCTTTAAATTTGTTGCAACATTCTTTTTGGTTTTTTGTAGGATTATTGATTATCGTTTTATTACTGGGATTGGCTTGGTGTATATTATGGGGTTGTTGGAGACGACATCAATTTATTACTCAAGCCCGCATGCACATGCTGCACTTAAAAACAATAGGGGGAGATGTGGAGAGACCTTAGTCTTAAAGGACTGATGGGACATGATGAGTGACTAATTCAGCAACGGCTCCCATAAACAGGTTGATACTTTTAAGTGTCCCCATAAGGACTGATGGACCCTAAGTCTTGTGGGTTGATGCTCTTAAGTGTCCCTGAAGGTTGAGCCCTGCTCTTAGAACACCATCAGCCATTTTCTCCCTTGTGTTGTTCAGAGAAACAGCAGGCGCAAAAGAGGCATAACCTTTGATTGAACCCAGAATATGCAGAAGCCAATCTAAACTAGTTGCTA
>NW_006922919.1:58401-61290 GCF_000298275.1 Orycteropus afer afer | reverse complement strand
CTGAGCACACAGACTGTGATGGAGTTCCTGTGGGCCCAGAAGATAGGTGGGAGTGGGGAATGGCTGCACATCTATTCACCAAGCAGGTGTGGGGTATAAGAGTGACAAGAGGAATGTGATACCTTTTCAGTCTTGCAGGTCTGGAGTGTCCTTGGGGTTGCTGGTAAGCAGAAGATGTTCTTAAGTCCCAGGAATCTGCAAGGGCACTGTCTCTTTAAATATCCAAAATAGTCAAGCTGCTTTTTAAACCTTAAAATGGCCACACCCTCCTGACTGTCAAAAGTCCACAGCGCAGCCCACCATTCTCTTCACATTCTCCATTTGTTCCCCAGCCACCATGCACAGTCCTCTGAGCAGTCCCTGGCTAGCAGGGTGATTTTTAGGTTAATTCTTAGGTCCCACCACCACTCGGGAATCTCCAAGCTGTCGGTGCCATGCCATGAGGATCACTCAGGATCGCTGCCAGACCGCAACTCCATCTGTCTCCTTTTTTGGTATTTTCATGCAAATTCTTCTGCTAGTTGGAGTTCAGTCCACTTCTATATCCTCCCCTCCAAGGCTCAAGGGTCCAGGATTATCTTCTGTGTCTGGGTTAATTTCTTTCCCTTTTCTTTGTTGAAGAGGGTCTGTGCAATCTTTATACCTAGTGCACCATCTTACCAGAACTCAACAATCAATGGTTTTGAAGGAAGAATCTGAAGCTACTCTGAAGGGAGTGGCGAAAAACAAGAATTGATGGGATAGCTATTGGGATGTTCAAACAAACCAATGCCAAGCTGTCATCATACCATGTGATCTCCTGGAGGGTGTGAGGATCTGAGTCTCCAGTATCATCAACAGTTATCTCACCTTTAACTATTATTATTACTCCATTGTGTTTGAAATGGTCTCACATCATAAATTTGACATACATATATCTACCATGTCCATATTACCATATCCCAATACCATATGAGTAATGGTGTTGAGAATTTCTCATGTCCTTTTTGACCACTTGTGTATGTTCCTTGGGACCAACTACACTGACAAAGATTACATAGAAATTCAAGTGAAAAAAATTAAAATCACAGCTGAAATTGATGAAATGGGATAGAAGAATGGTAGAGAAAATGAGAAAAAGAGTTGTCTCTGAAAATGTCAGTAAAATTGACAACTTTTTTAGCTGGACTGACCAAAAAATCAATTATGCAAATATAGTTGACCCTTGCACACCATGGAAGTTTAGGGGCACTGACCTACCCCACTGCATCTATGAACCACAGTTGAAAATCTGTGTAAAATTTTAAATCCTTTAACTATTAACTACTATTAGCCTACAACTCACAACTGAAACAATAAGCAGCATCACTATAAATGAAGAAAAGATTGAGATTGTCAAATAATTCACATTGCTTGATTCTACAAGTGATGCCAAAGGAAGCAGCGGTCAAGACATTAGACAACATATCGCACTGGGAAAGTTGACTGCAGAGGAACTCTTTCAAGTGTTAAGGAGCAAGTATGTCTCCTTGAGGACTAAAGCGTGCCTGACACAAACCATGATATTTTCAATCACCTAATATGTAAGTGAGAGCTGGACAATGAATAAGGAAGACCAAAGAAGAATTGATGCTTTTGAGTTACGGTGCTGGCAAAGAATGCTGAAAGGACCATGATCTTCTAAAAGAACTAACAGTCCTGGAGGAAGTGCATATGAAATGCTGCTTGGAAGTGATAATGGCCAGACTTCGTGTCACCCACTTTGGACATGTTGTCAGAAGGGACCATTCCCTGGAGAAAGTTGACATGCTTGGTAAGGCAGAGGGTCGACGAAAGAGGGGAAGGTCTTCAACGAGATGAATTGACATAGTGGCTTCGACAATGGGCTCAAGTATAGCAAGGATCGTGGAGCTGGCATGGGATTGGGAGATGTTTTGTTCTGCTGTGTATAGCTGGAAATGATTCGAAGGCAGCTAACAACATTCACCTACCATTGACTGGGAAATCTTGCCAATAACATAAACAGTCTATTAGCAGAGTTCTTGCTATACATTTAGTAGGTTTTCACATGAAGACACAAACATACACAACAGATATATGGATGAACTCTATGACATGCTAATTATTTACAGTTTATTAAGTGGAAGTAGAAAATCACAAAGGTATTCATGCTCTTCATGTTCATGTTCAGAAGAGTGATCAAAAGGAGGAAAGGGAGGGGTTAGGCTGTAGTCTCAGAGGTGGCTGTCGAGGAAGAGGTGGAGAGGAGACTGGTGAGGCAGGTATACTTGGTGGAACTTTATACTCGTATATCATACTTTCTCTCAGACTCATTATTTTTCATTCACTTTTACAATTTTTATGATTCCAGTGAAAATTTAGAGCACAGTCATTTTCAATGCAGCAGTTCATACAAATTTTGTTCCATGACCTTGACTGCAATTCCCATAATGCAACAGCTGTCTTTCTACTTCCTCCCTGTAGTTAGCTCTTCTGTGTCCTTCTTTCCTGTGTATTCCTTCCTCGGAGCTAGATCTCTGTGCAAACACTGACTTTTTCTTCCCTTATGGATCATTGTAAGGACCATATCTGTTGTTATGTTGAGTTGCCTCCAACTCACAGTGACCCTATATACAGCAGAATAAAACACTGCCTGATCTTGTGTCAGGTCCATGGTCATTGCTACACCTGAGCCCATCATTGTAGCAAATAGGGTTTGACTTCTTCCTTATAGATTTGAATGCCTTTGATTTCCCCTTCTGGCCTTATGGCCCTGGCTAGGACTTCCAGTACAATGTTGAATAGAAATGGTTATAGCGGGCATCCTTGTCTGGTTCCTGTTCTCAAGAGCACTGGTCTCAGTCTCTCTCCATTGGGAATAATGTTGGCTGTTGGTTTTGCATAAATGCC
>NW_006922919.1:51877-57881 GCF_000298275.1 Orycteropus afer afer | reverse complement strand
TCTGTTTTAGTTTAGGTAAGTGGTGTGTTTCTAGAAATTTGTCCATTTCTTCCAGATTTTCAAATTTGTTGGAGTACAGTTCTTCGTAGTATCCTGATACTATCGTTTTGATTTCAGTTGGTTATGTTGTGATATCACCCATTTTATTTCTTATTTGTGTTACTTGTATTCTCTCCCTCTTTTCCTTTGTTAACTTTGCTAGTTATTTATCCATTTTATTGATCTTTTTAAAAATCTAACTTCTGGTCCTGTTGATTTGTTCTGTAGTGCTTCTATTTTCTGTTTCACTGATTTCTGGTCTAACCTTGATTATTTTTAAAGGCACATTTAAAAAACAAAAAACTTTCCAAATGTATGATTTTTTTTAAGTAAATTTCAATCATTATTTCATCTATATGGATTTTAATAATGCTTCTTGTATCTGTTTTAGATTATAGTTTTGACTCACCCCCTTTTTCATTTTTTCTTTTCTTTCTTTTTGATAGTTTTATCTGTCCTTTAACTTTTCAAACTTTAATTACAGCCTTATGTTTTAGATGGATCTCTTCTGTTAACATGATGTTTAAAGTGGGTTCTAGCTCATTCAGAAAATATTTTCTGAATTATTTTTCTCTGTTGATTTATTCTTCAGTCTTCTATGCTGGATCACTGATATATTTGGAATTACTGTAGCTTTGTGATTTCTATTTTCCTTTATTTTGCTTTGCTTACATGACTTCTTTTCAATTCACTGAGTTTTTTAAATAAATTTTCCCTTTTTATTGTTTTTTTTTTCCTAATATCAAAACAGTCATCTTGAGGAGTAGGATGTGTCTGATCCAATTCATGATATATTCAGTCACTTCATAGGCATGTGAGAGAAGGACAAAGAAAAAGGAAGACCTAAGAAGAATTGATGTCCTTGAATTATGTTGGTTGCAAAGAATATTGTACATACTATGAACTGTTAGAAGAATGAACAAATCTGTCTTTGAAAAATGATAAGCTAAAATAATCATTGGAGGGTGAGGCTGGAGAGACTGTCTCCCATGCTTTGGGAATATTGTTATGTGCCATTGAGATGGACTTGACTCATAGCGACCCCTCCTTGGGTTTCCGAGGCAGTGTCACTGCGGAAGTAGATTGCCCCATATTCCTTCCAAGGAGTGGCTGGTGGGTTTGCACCGTCAGCCTTCTGGTTAGCAGTAAAGTGCCTTAGGCACTATGCTACCAGAGTTCCCTGGGATTTATATTAGGAAGGGCCAATCCCTGGAGAAGGGTATCATGACTGATGAAGTAGAGGGTCAGCAGAATAGAAAAGAAAGAAAAAAAGAAATTGAGAAACACGATCAGCCCAATACAGCAGGGTTGATGCCGGGGTGCCGGGAGAAGTGAGAAGCAAAGTGAGCATCATTAGGACTCTGCTGAGCATTCCTCCTGTCTGTACCATCAGGACATTGGGTGCCTGGAGAAGAGAGTAACCAGCCAGCCTATGAGGCTCTAAACAAAATTGATGGTGTAGCATTCTGGGATGGGTCCAGGCAGCAGAATGAAAGTTAAGTGGGCAAATTCAGCAGGTAAGCATGGGGTGAGCTCTGTCCTAGGGAAGCAAAAGCTTCTCCTCCTTCAGTAGCCCAGCACCATGGACAAAGTTTAGTATCGAGCCGGCTGTCAAAGGCCAAACACGTGATCCATTTTTACTTGCCCACAGAACTTCAAAGGGGGTATTTGGAGCCTATAGGGTGAGAGCTGAGAGGCTGTCCCACTAAGCCCCCATTGTGTCCTCAGGGATTCAAAACAAAATTTGCCATAGCACATGAGGACAGGGCATCAATTCTACAGGACCCTGGGTGGTCAAAGCCATGGATAGGGCTCATTTCTCTTTAGGTAAGAGAGACTTAGCCCTAGGAGTAAGGCAGTGAGGGGGCTGCTGATGTTGGGCTGTTGGCCTGACTTAGGTAGAGCCAAGGTTTCTGAGGCCAAGAGGAGCAGAAGTGTGAAGCAGCCACGAGGATGGGCCTAGGGTTGGCATGCTGGGAGAAGTGTGGTTCAGGTGTCCTGGAGTGGAGCTAAGCCCCGGGAGAACTGGAGAACTATGTTTATAGATGCTTGTGGTAGTTAAGTTTATCTGTCAACTTGGCAGGGCCTGGTTTTGAGTGGCTGGGAAGCTGGATATAGTGATTCCTTAGGGTGAGTTTGATAATCAGCTCCATGGTGAACTCTGTTGAAGCTGAGTACCTGCTTTAGGGATGTGGTTAGCTTTCAATATATAACAAGCAACTTTGAAGAAGGTCTTTAGCTTTTTGGTACTCTTGAACCCTGCATGTAGTCAAGTCATTGTTCAGCAGCCTGCCATACCCTGCTGATCTTGGGGCTTTTTATGGACTTGAATTAGTGGCCTGATGTGTTGTTTCATAACTTTGGGACTCTGCATGTTTACTTTTCAACCTTGGGTTTGTCAGCATCAGCAGTGAAGAAAAGCCTCCAGCTTCATTGGTCCAGGAGTAGGAGGCAAAACTGAAACCCAAGGGTGAGCCCCTAGATCCTGGTACTATGAACCTGGAGTTCTAGCCAAGAATAAACTCCTGTTGTTTGAGCCATGCCGTTTGTGTTATTTTCTGTTAGAGAGGCATAAAGTAACTAAACCAATGGTCCAGGAAATATTGCCCTTTTTGACCATGAGTTCGCTTCTCAATACACAGACTGTCCCCAGACCTATATTAACAACAACAACCATACTCTGGGCATCATCTTTTCAGGGAACAAACTACTGTGCAAATCTGGGCTGAGATTGTACATTCTCTGTGGTTTCTCTGGTGACAGATTGAAGACATGTATCTCCTTCAGTAGCCCAGTAACATTTATTAAAACAAAATGCCAAAACACCATGAGATATTAGGTGGGGATGAAAACCACAGTCAACAACCCCCTCACCACTTCAGGGACCCTCTGGGCTTTTCTACCCCATCCCTTGACATGAAAGCAATTATTATTTCTGCTCTCTTTACACACTTGGGAATGGTAAAGGGTTGGGAGACTTGCTCTGAAGCCACTGAAAATTAATGAGGGGGAGGTGTATGGTGACCACATTTCCTAATACTGTGTCTAATGACGTTTATCACTGACACTATCAGCAGACAGAGTTTTTCTCCCTTTCATGTGTCCCCTAGTGTCCACTGAGGTGTGACTTCTCACTACAGCCTCACTGACCCTACACATGATGCTTCTCCTCTGAGTGTGTCCTCTGGTGTTTAGTGAAGTCTGACTTCTGGCTAAAGCCTCATCCACACTCCCTACAGGCATATGGTTTCTCTCCCTTGAGTGTGCCTTCTGATGTCTGTTTAGGTACAACTTCTTTCTTAAGCCTTGTCCACAAGCCCTTGCAGATATAGGGCTTTTCCCCTGAGTGTGTCCACTGGTGTCTAACAAGGTCTGAATTCTGGCTAAAGCCTCACCCACACTCCCTGAAGACATAGGGTCTGTCCTCTGTGTGTGTCCTCTGGGTTGGATGAGGTGTGACTTCCAACTAAGGCCTGTCCACAGTCACTGCAGATATAGGGCTTTTCCTGACTGTCTTCTGGTGTGTCATGGGACTTGACTTAACACTCACATGTTTTCCACATTCTCCATACCTGACTTTTGTAATTCTTGGGATTCTTACCCCCAGGAATAATTTCTCTATGTCTTTAGGATTCACTTTCTGGCCTGGGCTGGGCTCTGTCTCTAACATTTTATTACCCTCCCTAGAGTTCCCTATTTGTCCTTTTGGTAGGCTGGAGAAGGTCTTTGAAATCCCCCTCTGTCTTGCCCTTTTAACCCTGGGTTTGGACCTGTCTCCAGCATCTTGCCATTCTGTTTTTTCATTCCAGGTGCATGGCTCAGGATCCTGTTGCTTCTTAACCCACTGGCAGGTGTCCTTGAGTTGGAGGTATTTTCCTCCAGTTGTTCCAGTGTAGAGTTGAGAGGTGTGATTGTGGTTCATGTATTAGCTAAGGAATTTCTGACTGGAGAAGTCCAGGGGGATTGATGGATGTGGATGGATCACTGGTTTGGCTCTCCTAGAACAGAAAGCTTTTACTCAAAGTCAATGTAGAAAAAGCTGCCTGGCTGTCTGCTTCTTCTCATGGAAAGACCTCCCCATAGTCATTCACAGAATGTTCACAACACAGTATCAGTCTCCACAAAATCCATTATAGGTCTACTTTTCACTCCATGTTGATTCATTACAAAATCTTCAGAAATCTGTAAACTGACACCAAGTCCCTTTTCTACATTTCAGTCAGACCCTATAGAATCTTTGTGTTAGCTGGAAAATCCAAAGTCCTTGGATCTAACATCAAGGTGGAGGCTTCTCCTGACTCTCGAAGCTGAAGGGGCTGAGGAGCTTGAGGTTGGCAGGCAGTATACTGCCTGTTGACTCCAATTAATGATTAATCCAAGATCTCCAGGCCAAATTGTGGATTGTTTGCTCACAGACAGTTGTAGGCAGCACAACAGAATCCCAATACACAGAAGAGTGTCTCTTTTCCCAGGATGTCCATAAATACAACGGAAGCAGGCCACATCCCTAGGGAAACTCACTTTCAATGTATTGGCGGCCCAAAACATATTCATTTGATCCCATCATGAGAATAATCACATCACAACTGCTTTAACCACACAGAATTTTGGTCCAGCCAAGGTGACACACAGCTCCAACCATCACCATCTTTTAGTAGGAATTAGAAGAAGCCTCATTCTTCACATAGCTGAAATTGCAGTGGCCTTTCCACATGCCACAGGAGGTTTGTAAGCCTTGTCATTTCATAGTGTTGGCAGATATTTATTTTTACTCTTAAGGTATGCTGCTAGTGATGACCTACATGTGAACCTCCCTAATAGCATTCTCTGCAAGGGGAAGGAGTCCACTGGGTTAGGAGCACTCAATCTGGAGATGTCCACACAGGAGAAAGGAATTAACCAGTGGTTAGAGAGCATGTATGAATGGAGACGTGTTTAATGATAAATCACTCTGACCAGTTTTCTCTCAGGCTGTAGGACTCAGCTCTGGAGAAGACAGGGCCAGTCCAGGCCCAGCCACTAAGGACACGAGGTACTGATGATTTATATCACTCTTTCCAACCAAACAAACCTTGCTTCCATAGGATCAACCCTGTTGTTGTTGTTAAGTGCCGTCGAGTTGTTTCCGACTCATAGCAACCTCACGCACAGCAGAACACAACACTGCCTGATCCCGCGCCAGCCCCACAATCCCTGCTATACTTGAGCCCATCATCGCAGCCACTGTGTCAATCCATCTCGTTGAAGGCCTCCCCCTCTTTCGTCGACCCTCCACCCTACCAAGCATGACATCCTTCTCCAGGGAATGGTCCCTTCTTACAACATGACCAAAATAGGTGAGACGAAGTCTGGCCATTCTTGCTTCCAAGGAGCATTCTGGCTGCACTTGCTCCAGGACAGATCTGTTAGTTAGGGGATAAAAAAGGCCAGGAACCCAGACAGAAGAGCATTCAGTCCCAGGGTTACAGGTGAGGAGAGACAACTCAGGGACGCCCGAAGTAGCAAGCAGGAAGAGCAGGAGAAAGGGGATTAAAAGCCAAGAAGCCAGAGAGAAGAGCAGTCAGCTGAAAGGATTAGGTGAGGAGAGGCAACTCGGGCCCGCCCAGAGTAGCAGGCCAGAAGAGCAGGAGAAAGGGGATACCCGGACAGAGGAGCAGTCATACCCAGGGACAACCCATGGATGCACAAAACAGCAGGGCAGAAGAGCAGGAGGAAGGGGATTAAAAGCCAGGAAGCCAGACAGAGGTACAGTCCTGCTTCTCTGTCTGAGTCCCCTGCCCACAAGTATTTGTACCTCTCAGACCTTTTCATGAGAATGCTAAAGGAGGTCTTCCTGACCCTTCTAAACACCCAGCCTGCATCAAACTGCCCTTCCCCATACCACTAATCACTGTTTGGTTGTTGTTAGGAGCTGCCGAGTCATTTCTGACTCATAGTGACCCCATGCACAGCAGAACAAAACATT
>NW_006922919.1:42269-49507 GCF_000298275.1 Orycteropus afer afer | reverse complement strand
TTTCAGAGTCTCTTCTGTCATTCATTTTGGTCTTCTTTTCTCATCTTTTTAGTGATCTCTTGCTTTCTTCATGGATAATGTTCTTGATATCCTCCCACTATTCTTCTGGTTTTCGGTCGTTGTTGCTCAATGCATCAAATCTATTCTTAAGATGATCTCTAAATCCAGGAGGGATATATTCAAGCTCATATTTTGGCTTGTTTGGACTTGTTTAATTGTCTTTAACTTCAAGGTGATCTTGCATATGAGCAGTTGATGCTCTGTTCCACACTCAGCTCCTTGCCTGGTTTTGGCTGAAGATACTGAGTTCTCCATCACCTTTTCCCACCGATGTAGTCAATCTGATTCCTGTGTGTTCCATTTGGTGAAGTCCACGCGTAGAGCCACCATTTATATTGTTGAAAAAAGGTTTTTGCAATGAACAAGTTGTTGGTCTTGCAAAATTCTGCCATGCAAGTTCCAGCATTATTTCTATCACCAAGGCCAAATTTTCCAACTATTGGTGATTCTTCTTTGTTTCCAACTTTTGCATTCCAGTCACCAGTGATAATTAACATATCCTGATTGCATGTTTGGTCAATTTCAGACTGCAGAAATTGATAACAGTATTCAATTTCCTCATCTTTGGCTTTGGTGGTTGGTGCATAAATTTGAATAATAGTCGTATTAACATATCTTCCTTGTAGGCATATGGATATTATCCTATCACTGACAGCATTGTACTTCAGGACAGATCTTGAAACATCCTTTGTGATGATTGAATGGCACACCATTCCTTTTCAAACTGTCATTCCTGTCATAGTAGATCATATGGTTGTCTGATTCAAAATGGCTAAAACTAGTCCATTTCAGCTAAATGCTGAGGATATCAATCTTTACACGTTCCATTTCATTTTTGACTACTTCTAATTTTCCTAGATTCATACTTCATACATGCCATGTTCCGATTATTAATACATGTTTTCAAGCAGGAGCAGAAAGTGCCTACATTTCACTCCTGGACCCCAAGTAATTGGGGGAGGGACCAGAACCTAAGACTTATTCTAGGGGCACAGGGTCACTCAACTAAGGTAGTCATCATCCTGGGGCTCATCAAACTCCTGGTACTCTATATCCTTTCTTTCTTGAAGATTGTACATCTTCAACTCAACCTTTTCCCATGGGCTTTAAAGTGGAAAAGATAGGTGGGAGAGTTTGTGATGCATACAATGTGAGCCCCTACTTTTATAGAAAAAAAAAAAAAGTGAGGTCTCTCATCAAATCATCATCATCCTTTTGAATAGTTTTATTTCCCCATAACTCTATTAGTGAAGAGACCAAGATTCCTGAGACACTGATTATATATGCTTAAGGAAAAGTTAGGTTTCGATTACATTACTGGTTTCACCTCCCAATGCTTTTACTTAAAACAATGGTTCCTTATGCATGCACATTCTGAAAACATCTGTTGAGGGCATATCATGAGCTAGGCATTGAGTGACCAGCAAAAATACTGACAGAGGTTCCATCACTAACATCATAGATGGCTTCATAGGACACCAGACATGTGTCCGATTGTTTATATTTAATTCAATGCTTTCAAACTATGTATATGCTCTGTATCTTCCTCCTGCTCTTCCTCCCCTCCCCCTCTCCCCCCTTCCCCTCCCTCCTCCTCCTCTTCCTTCTTTTTATAGAGTAGAATCCCAGACCTCAAAGAATTTCAAAGACTTTTTTCATGCCCATTGTTTGTGTGGATTATGACCTAGGGCTTTAACGTTGAAGTTAACTATATTCAATATTGCATCCAACTTCTGCTCTCCAGTCAAAGCCAGGAACGTTGACATTGTTCATGAACTTTCTCCAAAGAGCTGAAGGGACTAGTCCCAAGTTATTTGCTCATACCTAGTTTCTCTCTTGATCCCAGCTGATTGGAGGCACTTGCTTCTCCAGGAGGCAACATCAGTTTTTGGGACTGCTCTGAGTCAGTTGTGCTAGGGAAAATTGTTGTTCCTGTCAATTCTTTCGAGCTAGGTTCAGTACTTAAGAGGTGCCCCTGGCATTTCCTTTAATGTGAGAGCCATAGAGTAAATGGTAATAACCATTTCTTTAGGACTTTAGGGGCATTTCCACATTCTTGCCCTCAGCGAGTGCATCAACAGTGCAGATGCACCTGGGAAGCTAGAGTATTCAAGCAAAGAGAAATGGCCCACGGGGTAGTGAATTCCTACCAGAAACCATTTGCTCAGCCTCTTTCTGTTCAACATTTCTCTCAAATGTCTCTGTGTTTGTGCGAGTGAGGCATTTGACTGCTAATCAGATGGCTCACAGTTCAAACCCACCAGCAACTCCTCAGAAGGAAGGTTTGGCAATCTACTACTGTAGTGATAACATCTCAGAAACCCAAGGAGGGGTCGTTATGAGTTGGGTCCTACTCAAAGGCACAGACCAACAATGACAACATGTGAAAGTGAGGGAGGGTGAAAGCTTAGGGAAATGTCACAGTTTGAACTTTGTTCCCCCAGAATGTGTAACAACTTGGCTAGGCTGTGATTTCGAGTATTGTGTGGTTGACCTGCATTTTGTGATGTGCTGTAAATCCTAGCCCCAACGACTGTGGTTATACCCACATTACGGAGTGAGTAGTCAGTTTTGTTAACTTGGCAACATAGGGGAGCCTATAATAACGTAACCAAAACAAACTCACTGATGTTGAGTCTGATCCAATTCACAGCAACCCCTCCATAGCTGTGAAAGGGTATCCAGAAAACCAAGACAGTGATGCTAAAATCGAAAATTTGTTTTATCCTGGATATCATATTTACTCTGAAATTACAAAATACTGGAAATGAATTAACTAGTTCCTGCCCCAATTCTGCTGAATAAGGGTGAACCATTAGCTGATTCATCTTTCCTTACACAGAAATGGACCTACATCCTAATTCTTAAAGTTATACTGATCATTAAATGTAATACAGCACTTCCAAGCGTTTTGTGAGTTACTGAATACCATATAAATGTGAGGTAATTACTTACTATTGGTAATCTTTCTTTTATAGACATGATTCAAAATTCACCTACTCAACTGCCTTAACAGTTGAAATCTAACTTATAGGTATGAATTTTCACATTCCTAAACCTTATTGATACTTTAATTTGCTAATGTGCAATCACTCTTTCACAAAACATTCAAGTATCTCTCTGGTGCCCTGAGGTGGCCCTGGACTTTCTGAGATGAATCAGAAACAGCAGGCTCCCAAAGAACTTCCAGTGCAGGTGGGAAGGCTAATCAGATTATCCAAACCACTAATACAAACCCAGAGGAGAGCTGTTAGTAACTCCTATAGGAATGGACATTTGAAATGAGCTCCAGAATGATGAGTCTCTACTGAATAACGTGTATCTCAAGGAAACACTTAAGGCATTGTTTTACTCTCCTTCTGGATCACCTGCCTTATCCACCTGAAGTTCTCAGGGCTGGGAGCTGCTTTTTCTTTTTTAAGTAGAGCTCCTGAGGGTGAGAAACTATCTCCATCACTTGAGACCATCCACCATACAAACAATTCTTATATTTACATGTGATGGAATGACAAGAAACCAGGTAGAAGCTGTAAATCTTTACCACAGTAGATTGCCTCATCTTGCTCCCATGGAGCAGCTGGTGGGTTTCAACCTATCGACCTTCTGCTTAGCAGCCAGATGCCTTCTCCACTATGACACCAGAGCTCCTTATGCATGTGCCTAGTCTGGGTTTTTCATGTAGATCACACAGTATGTGTCCTATTATGATGATTTTACTCCACTTAAAAGACTGTTTCCTTGGTTCATCCCAGTCATAGCATGGTCCAGAACTTCATGTCTATTGATGGCTATGCAGTTGAATGTTCCATTCTGTATAATTTATTAATACAGGCCTGTTGTTGGGTGCCACTGAGTCAGTTCCAACTCATAACAACCCTATGTATAACAGAACAAAACACTGCTTGGTCCTGTGCCAGCCTCACAGCCCCTTTTTCATTTGCCCTTTCCATTACCAAGCATGATATCCATCTCCAGGGAACAGTTGTTGTCATGTGCCGTCCAGTCGTCTCTGACTCATAGCAGAGTTTGCCTTGGGTTTCAGAGGCAGTATCACCATGTAAGTAGATTGCCCAACCTTCCTTCAGAGGAGTGCCTGGTGGGTTTGACCGCCAGCCCTCTGGTTAGCAGTCAAGTGCTTTAGGCACTACGCAACCAGAACAGAAAATAGCAGCTTTCAACTCCTTTAGGATGCATTCTGCAATTTTTCCACAACATGGGAGCATAACTCCAGGCCCAATATTTTCAAATGAGTTTTGCCATTAGAAGTGCTTATGCTGTCCTCTTCTGGTGAAATAGGAGAATGCTTTAGGGTTGAAGAAGTGTAATTTATGAAGTCTAGATGCCTTTTTTAAGAGTTGGTCATTAAGATAGTGACACAATGGCAAAACACTTGGCAGGTATGGAAATGTGAAGATTCAAACACCAGCAGCTCTGCTGGAGAAACACCTGGCTGTCTACTTCCCTTATGATTACAGGCAAGGAAGCCAGAACTGGTCTACGTGTCTCATGGCGTTGCTTGGGGTTGAATTGGACTCGATGGCACCCAATTACAACAAGAACAGACACAGTGTATTGACTTACTTGAATTGGAAATGATCAGCTACTTCTGGAAAACAAATACATGCTCCCATGCTCCATGTTGAGTATTAATATCAAGCAACACAACGTCAGAGTCTCAGCAACTCTGGCTACCTGCATTCTTGTCTGGACCCATGTGTCATTACTGACTTTCATAGAACTTTATTACATAAAACTTGGGATTTCTCTCACTGCACGTATGACAATAACAAAGGCTGCAGACTGTAGTCTTTAATTTCATCACTAAGTGTTTCAAGCCATCCTCACTTGCAGCAAAGAAGGTTGTGTTATCTGCATATCAGAGTTGTTAATTAGTTTTGCTCCAATCCTAATGCCACATTCTTCTTCATGTAGACCAGCTTCTCAGATTATTTGCTCACACAGATTGAATAAGCACAGTGAAAGGATACAACCCTGACACACTCACTTCCTAATTTTAAGTGATGCAGTGTCCCCTTCTCTCCAAACAACTGTCTCGTAGTCTATGTACAGGTGTATCATTAAGAACAATTAAGTGTTTTGGAATTCCTATTCTTTGCAGTATTTCCCATAATCTGCTATGATCCACACTGTTGAATTCTTTCCCATAAAAAAAAAAATGCAACTTCTTTCTGTTATTCTTTGCAAATATTGCTTCTTGAGTACTGACTCTCCCTTCTCCTTCCTTCTTCCCCAAGGTAACTACTAATCACCTCTTTTCACTATGCATTTCTGTAGTCTGAAATTTCTTCTAAGTGAAATCACACAAGATTTGACCTTTGGTGATAAACTTACTTCATTCACAAGAATGTTTTGTAGGGTGAGCCAAGTCACAGCATGGATCAGAACTTCATGTGTATTGATGGTCATTCATACAGTCTTATGAGTTGGAACTGACTCGGGGGGTGGGAATTTAATGTTGCATTTGATGTTATCTGTTAAAGCAGCTGTAGAGGAGTAATAGAGCATCTTTCTGAGTTTCTTCTTGTTAGCGGGCCTGTAGGGTAAAATCCCAGATCCTTCACAGATTCCTGACCTACTAGGAGATGCAGTAACAGAGGTTCTTTCCACCTGCCACAAGTAGAACCAATCACCACAACAGGTTGGAGTGGAAAAGCAAAAGATTGATTGAGTGTCCATACCCAAGGAGACAGGCAATTGCTTCTCTAAAACTTGTCTCCCTGGGCAAAGAAATAAGCATGATTATATGAGGAGATGGGAATGGTGTGGAACATCCCTTGAACTATGAGGAATGTCTTCTTCTTTCTGTGGTTATTGCCAACTCAGAGTCCCACTTCCGAGAGTCGTCTTGCTTCATAGACTATAGTCCTCTGCTGAAACCAGTGAAGGGAAAGAGTTATTCTTAGAAGACTGTATAATTCAAAATAAAAAATGTGAAGAACTCAGCGTCCATTACAAGGTTGGCTATTCTATTTACTTAAAACAAAGTAAAAAGGAAGGAAAAATAACAAGTTAGTCCCTCTGGTTAATGTCCACTTCAATTGTGACTGCTAGTCTGCTAAAATACAGCATCCAGTAAGGGGTTCCTTCAGCCTTTCACACAGACTTGAGCAGATCCTGGGCAGGATCCCCATACTCAAGAAGCTGAGCTTTAGCGGACGGACACAGTCAGCCTGTGGAGGCGCCTTAAAGGTACTGACTATAGGTGGCTAAACCTCTTACAAAGCACAGGACTATGCAGACTTACCTGGCCCCTGATGTCTAATGTACAAGGTTGAGAAAACCAAGGCAAGAAGCAATAGAAGGAAAGGAACACCTTAGATTTCTTTGAGACTATTCATGCGGCATAGAGAAGGTTTTGATCAAATACTGGTTGACTGAGTGAATGTACGTACATCTTGTCAATCATATACATCATACCTCCTGTCAAAAAAAAATGACCTTAACATTTGGTAACCAGAGCTTACATGCAGCCATGTGAGATATCCAAAATGAAATGAGCCCTCATTTGGGATATCGAAAGCAGGAAATAGTTGTGGCCACATCACATGTGCTTTCCTAAGGATTTCTACCGTGAAACCCTTCATGAGCACAGTGCTCCTGGGTAACACATGAGTTTCCCAGGAGGCAGAATGTGCACCATGGCCACAACTTCACCAGTTGCTTTAGGTTCTTCAGAAAAGAGAACTTCAAATCTATGCAAATGTAATTGGGATACTTTCCTAATGGGTCAAATCAACGCTGTTCGATGACCTCAGTGTGCACAGGAAGCACAGACCTCTGACTGGTTGAATTCCACCCTGGTCACTTGGTGGCCAACGTTTGTGGGAGGCATGCAGTCTCAGAGCAGCACTATCAGCATTGGCATTCCAAATGGGCCAATTCTGGGCTTTCCCCAACTGACTGAGTCCAAATCTGTTGTTTGGCAAATTCTCCTGGTGATTCCTATGCACAGACAACTTAAGAAGCTGTGGTCTAAGTGGGTTTCATACCACCATTTGATACCTGCTTATTGACTTCGGCTGGAGTTCATTTTAATGCAATCACTTCCTTTGATCAGGGAAACCAATTATTCCTTCTTTGTTACTGCCATGCATGCAGTGAGAGAATCCCCAAGTTTTGTGTAGTGCAGCCAGGTCTATGCAAGTCAATAATGATGC